>NW_015112621.1:167768-171583 GCF_001443285.1 Poecilia latipinna | reverse complement strand
AGTTTGATGATATAAATCACCTTTTTATGTGACTGGCTTCATAAAAAACCATATTATAAAAGGGAATGTTTGTCAACAGCAGCATTTGTGTTTGTGGGACTGATTGCTGTGACACGGATACAGTTACCTGAAAAGGAAGTAGTATTTATTGTCACAAACGTTGTCACCATTGATGGTTTTATTTGTATCCAGCTGTCATGCAAATCTTAAAAATGTTGCAAAAAAAGAAAAAATAAAGAAAATTGGGATAGTTCTGAACGGTCACCCATATGTTTGTGTGCTGAATGCCAAATTATAATTGGCATTCAGCACCGTAGATGTATCCGTAGTTGTATAGATCATGGGATGTCACCACCTAGCTGCATGGCACTAATATTTACTTAATTTCAGCATATTTTTCAAGTTTTTTCTGGATCACTTCCGAACCGTACATTTTTATGCGTCGGAAACCATGTTTTCGTGATCAGCACGCCCTCCCGCGTTCCTAGATATATGATTTGTCGGGGTCCATAGTATAAATATATGTTTTCTAGATTTTTCGCAATAACTTTTGCATGGTTGATTATTATAAAGTGTACCCCAGCTGGGCTCAAAGCTTTCAAGAACAGTTGTGGGTACACGATTGGACACATTGATGGCGGGTACCATCTGGTATTGATTTATACCCCGAAGTGCCTTCAAGAGCCAGACACTAGACTGTTTAAAAAGAACATCTATCAGATTTATGCCTGTAAAATGTTCAACTCGACAGTCTATCAGTTTAAAATGCTCTTCAAAGCACTTCGGGGAAAAGACAAGTCCAGACCCTCCATAATGAAACAGGTTTACTCAGAAACGAGTAAGTTTCATGTACTTCTCCAAGACCAGTTTTTCATTTTGAGTCTGCTCGACAAAGCTCTTTCAAATGTAGGTGAGAGCCACATCCTCCTCCCTCGTCTATATTTGACAAAGTTCGGGCAGAAGGACAGAGACACCTTGCTTCTGACAGATTTTGTCGATCCATCTGCCGTGGTGTCCCTGTCTGTCCATTCTGCCGTTCAGGTGTATGCCCGACAACCCGGTGTCCACCTCCTCTTTGCACGTCAAGGTCTCCTGGAATTGGTTGGACCTCATGGATGCCTGTACTCTGTACTTGGCATGCATGAGGCCACCAATTATCAGAGCGACCTTGGTCGTCGTAAACTGGAGCTCGATCAGACATTGGTGGACGCCTTGGGGGACTCGGGCATACTAACCTTCCTCCAGCTGTATGTGGACAGCCCTCATGTCCACATACAGATGCCTTTTAGGCATCCAGTTAGTGGAGCGGTGGTGACGTCCCGGCTGTCTCACCCACAATTCTCCCGTGCTTACAAGTACATGGATCATATGGAGGACCTCAGGGATAAAATGGATCTCCATCTTTCCCTAAGGGTTGAGCAGGTCCGCCGGTTTGTGGGTGAGATACCAGAGGAGCTTATCCCGAAGAGCTTCTTTTGCTCAGCAGCACTAAGAATGCTCTTTGTCGATAATGCTTTAGTCATCCCGTTCTATGACTGTGAGAGTGACCATAGGCTCATGGTCACTCTGTGGAGGGTGCTGGACTTTCTCGTAGAGGGATTGAGGGGACTGTTCTCCAGCTCCGAGGGGGTGGCCAGGTATGACGCCAGCTGGAAGTCATACCAGTTTGAACTGGCGTTAGAGGAATTGTTCTTTGGGCGTCTTCTGTCGCAGCCAGACTACCAGCTGAGCGTCAGCCTTGGCACCAGCACGGCCAACCCGAAGAGCCTAACCCGTAGAAGGGGCTTTATGTGGTTGGCCCCCCACACCGCTGCCAGTGCTCTGGAGCGCATATTCCCTGTCTGCCAGGTGCTGGAGGCGGTCCCCTCTGTCCTTGGTGCTGCTCTGGTGCACTTGTTTCTCTGTGATGTCTTCAGGCGTAATGATGACATCCCGTATAGTTCTCTGAAGGGGGATAAGGCCCCTGGGAGACTTACTGGTTGCATCAACCTGGAGACATTCACAGAGGACTTGTGCACCAAGAACTGTTTCCCTGCTCCCCTCACCTTCGGCCGAGCTCGCGAAATCGTTATCCAGGCTGGGAAGGACCCGCACAAGGCCCTTGTTGCGGGCTTCCATGCCCATGGGTTACGATTTCTGCCGGCTGTGAAGTTCCGGGATTTCCATGGGGGTCACAAACTCTTCTGGAATTCTCGGGACTTCACAGTCATTGAAGGTGAGGGGATCAATCTTGAACTCTCGAGGATTGCGACAGCCACTCTGCAGATTTGTACAGAGGTGGAGAGGCGGTCACTTAGCTTCTCCCGGAACCTCGAGAAGTACCGCGATCATGGCATGCTATGGTTGCCGAAGGTACTTCAACGGGTTCCGGAGAGGGTTGGTACCGCCCTCAGCCTCAAGGTACTAACCTTCATCTCGGTTATCGGGATGATTATGAATGGGGACTTCGTGGACTACAAGGGTCTACAGAGTCTCCTTCATGAAATCAGTCCCGTTAGCCAGAAGGTCCTGCAGCAGTGGCAAGTACTGTCACAATAAGGGTTAGGGTTAGACCCTTTTAAGAAAGGGTTCTTTGTGTTTTTTTTAAGTGCCTTTATATCCGAAGAGTACAAGAAGGTGTTTAAAGGTAAATCTGGAACAGATTGTTGTTCACTGTCTACCCAGGCTGGAGGTGCCATCGGGGAAAAGTAATGTGTAGCTGATGTTAGTTGGGTGGCCATATAATACAATCTGAAATTAGGGACTTGAAGTCCACCTCTTTCATAAGGCAGATAGAGTAGTTTTAAATGGAGCCTTGCCTTTCTATTACTCCAAATAAACTGATTAAATAGTTTGTCCATACTGTCATAAAATGAGTCTGTCAGTGGCAATGGAATTGTTTGAAAATAGTATAAAAAATTGGGCAATATTGACATTTTTAATACATTTATTCGGCCTATCGTAGATATGGGTAAATTTGACCATCGATTTAGCATTCCTGTAACTTTTTCCACAAGGGGATTATAGTTTGCTGTGTTTATTTCATTGAGGGATGGGGTGATCTTAATGCCTAAATATGTAAACCCTTTTGTATTTGTTTTAAATGGGGTAGCCACAATAGGACTTCTTCTTTCTTCTTCATTAAGAAACATTAACTCTGATTTAGAATTATTAATTTTATACCCTGAAAATTCACCGAACTCTTTTATTAGATTTAACAAATTGGGAATACTGGCCTTCAAATTACTTAAGAAAAATATGATGTCATCTGCAAACAGAGAAATGAGGTGTTCTCTTCCTCCAATTCTAATACCTGATATTCCTGTATTTGCTCTAACAGCCATGGCTAGAGGTTCTATTGCCAATACAAAAAGCAGTGGTGAGAGGGGGCAACCCTGTCTAGTTGATCGTTGTAAATTAAAAGGTTTGGACGTGTTGTTATTGGTTAAAACTTGTGCAGTCGGGTCAGTATATAGTAATCGTATCCATTTTAGAAAGGTTTCACCTAGTCCATATTTTGGGAGAACTTCAAACAGGTAATTCCACTCTATTCTATCAAACGCTTGACGAGCGTCCAGTGATAACAACGCTGTGTCCTTACAATTATGGTATCCTTGTCTTGTTTTTATAAATCCTTGCTGATCATCTATTATTAAATTGGGTAGGTATTTATCTAATCTCCTAGATAGAGCTTTACACAAAATCTTTGTATCACATCCCATGAGACTGATTCCTCTATATGAGGAGCATTCAGTCGGTGGTTTGTTTGGTTTTAGTAGAAGAGTTATTGTAGCTAATCTCAGTGAGTCCGGGAGTATTCCAGCTTTATATGATTC
>NW_015112621.1:161454-163583 GCF_001443285.1 Poecilia latipinna | reverse complement strand
AGCCTCGAAAGTGGCACTAATGGCAGGTGTCAGCGGAAGTGCCAGTATGAGGTGCCAAGGTCAGCCGAAGTCAGTGACAACACTGGCAGCTAGTCCCGAAAACAGTGGCACTTGTGGCAGGTGTCAGCGGAAGTGCCAGTATGAGGTCAGCCGAAGTCAGCCGAAGTCAGTGACAACACTGGCAGCTAGTCCCGAAAACAGTGGCACTTGTGGCAGGTGTCAGCGGAAGTGCCAGTACAAGGTGCCGAGGTCAGCCGAAGTCAGCCGAAGTCAGTGACAACACTGGCAGCTAGTCCCGAAAACAGTGGCACTTGTGGCAGGTGTCAGCGGAAGTGCCAGTACGAGGTGCCGAGGTCAGCCGAAGTCAGCCGAAGTCAGTGACAACACTGGCAGCTAGTCCCGAAAACAGTGGCACTAATGGCAGGTGTCAGCGGAAGTGCCAGTATGAGGTGCCGAGGTCAGCCGAAGTCAGTGACAACACTGGCAGCTAGTCCCGAAAACAGTGGCACTAATGGCAGGTGTCAGAGGAAGTGCCAGTACGAGGTGCCGAGGTCAGCCGAAGTCAGCCGAAGTCAGTGACAACACTTACAGCTAGCCTCGAAAACAGTGGCACTTGTGGTGCGTAATGACACCTGCCACCGGAAGTGCCATTAGTAGGTGCGGTGTCACGATTTGCGCTAGGCCCTGCTGACTAATCATCGAAATAAAATAATACCATTAACCCTTGATAGAACGATAACTTATTTAAGGCTTAGCTTTTAGCATAAATTCTACGACTGTTTTCTGAATTTGCAGGTTTAGAATACGTGAACACATAAAAGCAATCCGTTATGTTTACATGAACTGTCCATTAACTTTGAACTTATCTTGTTTGTTTTCCCGTCACTGATCAGCTGCATTGGAACAGGAATATTCACATGAGATGTCTTATCGGTTTACCTGTTTCTTAGGCAGTATGTCTTTCATGACTCACTTATCAGAAGGATCTGCTTTGTTTTATTTTGGAAGAGTCTTGTCAAATTTTTCAGCTTCTTGAGGCGTTGAGAAGAGATGGATCTTTCCACCGTGGAGGATCCGGAGTTTGCAGGGGTTGTGTTGGAATCCACGGAATGCGCCGATGTCAACAAACGGCTTCACCACCGAGTGAAACCCACGTCTGATCCGTACCGTCTCCGCGGATAGATCCTGTGCAAACGTGATTTTGACTCCATCTTGTATAATATCTTTTTTTCTTGCCTCCCGGTACACAAATTCCTTCTCCGGGAACTTTCAGAAGCGAATCAAGACCGCTCTGCTCTGATTTGGTTTCCCAGATGCTGGTGTGCGGTGTACCTGCTCCAATGTGAATGATTTGTCCGGTGCGAGCTCCAGCCATCTCGGTAGCATGTTGCTAATAAAGTCAAAAAGTGGTTGTCTTCCCTCTGCTCCTTCTCGAATGCCAAAGACACCAGATTCTTTCGCCTTCCTCGGTTTTCCAGGTCATCTGTTTTGGCCTCAAGGAGCATGATTCGTTTCATTGCTGAAGTCACAATGTTTCTGCTTTTTCGAGCGAGTTTTCTACTTCGGCAATGCGAGCCTCGGCCTCTTCCATATGAGCCGCCTGGTTTAATAGGTCTTGTTTTACCTCAGACACTTTAACCTCTAGTGCAGACATAGCGCTCGCCATTCCAGTCAATCTTTCATCTATACTGTCCAACTTTGCTCCAAAATCCGACCTTAGCGATTTTAGCTTTTCCAACACTAAGGTAGCAATGTTAGCCTCCTCGCCGCACATTGGACTTTGTGTTGTTCTGGTGGCTGCCTTGCGTCTTCTTGAAAATATTTCGCACTGTTTCACAGACGAGGCTTTAGACATATCAGTGACGTGTCTTTTGAGCCTTACAGCTTTTACAAGGGTTTTAAAAAGGAAATTTCGAACACTGTCCTCGGAGCTATTCACCGAGCTGCCATTCCGGTTCTCGGTCACGTGACCCCCCAAAAATCATATTTTTTATAAAAGTCACATACTGCAGCTTTGAGAAGTCTGGAAAATGCAACTAAAGTTGTTCAGCTATTGTTGGTTTGACATCCAAGGTATCCTGATTTCAGCAGTTGGTACTTTTTCGTCTATGCAGAAACAAGTGAACCTT
>NW_015112621.1:146539-158441 GCF_001443285.1 Poecilia latipinna | reverse complement strand
TTTTAAAAAGGAAATTTCGAACACTGTCCTCGGAGCTATTCACCGAGCTGCCATTCCGGTTCTCGGTCACGTGACCCCCCAAAAATCATATTTTTTATAAAAGTCACATACTGCAGCTTTGAGAAGTCTGGAAAATGCAACTAAAGTTGTTCAGCTATTGTTGGTTTGACATCCAAGGTATCCTGATTTCAGCAGTTGGTACTTTTTCGTCTATGCAGAAACAAGTGAACCTTTAAGGTCTATAAGAATCGAAAATCGAAGCTCGACTTGTAAACATCAGGATTTTATCAGGAGAGCAGGGATGAGAAAACGGACCAGCATCTCAGTCTGACTGGGTCTGTGGTTCTGCTTTGTGCTTTAACAATGCTGCTTTTCTTTAATCAGGACGGCACGTTTTCTCAATGGTTCCCTGTCACGAGGAGCGGATTGTTCCTTGTTTGTTTTCACTTCATAAAGTGTTTTTATCACCACCAGCACATGTGTTAATAATGCCAATAATATCTGGGCCAATCAGAGATTAAACTGGGGTTTAAGACCTCTATGAAATAGTTGCGGCGTTATCAAAGAGCCTGTTTTCGTTTGGAGCTTAATGATCTTGGCACTGCTGGTTGGAGGCCAGAGATGTGCTCATGCTGTTTTCATTGTCTTGTCGTTTTCCTGTTTTTTTTTGTTGTTTTTTTGTTTTTTCTGAACAAAGAGTGAGCTTGACTTCAGAAGAAACGAGGGTGGAATGACTGGGAAGAATTTGGGCTGTAAAATATTTAGCTTTCACTGAAGATCTGCTGAAACGTTCGATGAATTTTTTAGTGTTTGCAGGCTGCTTTATCCTCATCCTAATGCTTTTCTTTTCTAGATTTTATGCTGATTTAGTGTTGCAGTTTGCTGCTTTTGGCACCTTCTGATAAACACTGTCTATCATGTACGACATCTGCAAAGACCACATTTTAAAAAAAGGCTCATTTTAAACAAAGACCTTGTTGTTTGAGCCTGATTTGTTTTATCTATAATATAAACCTAAATTCTTCTTCTGTGACTCTATTGCATTCCTGTCTGACCGATAAAAGCAAATAAAAGCGATAATGATGCAGCATAAATGGGAAACTTTGGTATTTTCTTCTCTTTTTGATGATGATGCTCTGCAGATTGTGTTGCCAGTTAGCAGTGGAAGGCAAAATGTAACTTTTCCCTTTGATTCAGCAAAATGATTCACAATTTGATGACACATTTATGATTGAAATAGTCGTTTTGAGGTGGCGCTGAACAAAAGTGAAACATTGGATTGAAGCGTAACCAGAAGAAGAAAACACAATTCTATCATTTTAGACTTTTGGAAATCTTTATTTATGATGCATTTTAGAGTTGTGGGCTTTGTTTCTGTGTCTAGTTCAAGAAGATTGTAATAAATCGTGTTATATTTACATTTATTTTTAGCTTGATACAGATAAAATAACATTTGATGATGTATTGAAGGTAAAAATCTACTTTTTAAGATGAAGACCAAGTTTATCTGGTCAAGGATGCACAGAATCCTCTGTGCTAGCATTAGCATCACAACCATTAGCATCATAACCATTAGCCAAGCAGGTCTTTGAGCTGACCTGCATGAAATTACTACAAGATGGATGTGTAATCTACGGCTAATGGCTAGTTAGCTAACTCCTAGCTCAGTGGAGCTAACTCCTTTAGCACTTTTGCGAACTTTGAAAACATTTATTTAGCTCCTAGCTAAGTAAAGGGCTAATTTACTTGGGTGTTTTGTAAACTTAAAATTGAAAAACTTTTGACAATATGAAGTTTTGGTTCTTGACTGTTAATTCTTCAAGTAGTTGGAAGAAGAAGCTAAATGCTTTCAAAGTTAGCGAAAGGAGAAATTAGCCTCGCTGTTAGCACATTCTCAGATTAGCAGAAGTGTGCCAACCACTACAGAGGAAAAACGATTCATTTTCTGTTTACACCTGTTGGCTCGTTGCTCTCTGCTGATGATGCATCATCTCTCCATATATGGTCATAAAATTATGTTTTCTGAAGGCCTCCCTCTAAAAGTTTGTGTTTTTTCAAAAAGTCTGCTTTCAAATGACTTACAATCTAAGAAAAGCATTTAAAAGGCCATTATTTTTATTTATGCACTAGCCATGTCATATCAAATTTTGCTGGATGATAAATTGTTCCAGAAGTTACTGCGATAAACGATAATGTTGTTTTGAAACCATTTTAAAGTAATATAATGATAATAAGGGCATAATAATCTCAAAGATCAATAAACTTTAAATTGTAATGAACATTTAACACTGGAACTGGACGACATTTTAAATAATCCAAAATGAATAAACAAAACAACCGAAACAACAAATAAAATTAACTATGACGTCTCTGTAAACAAAATGATCCTTCAGAAACAGCTTTTGCCATCCAGTGTTTGGTAGAAAGAGAGGAAAGAGAAAAACGTTATTGAAATAGAAATTCATTTTAATTATCGTCCAATTAATTGAATTATTGCGACATTTTTGGGTTTTGGCCACAGAAATATAATTAAATATATCAATTTGTACACTTGTGTCCACTTAGTTTAAGAATAAGAAGTTTTCCCTCAATAAAATTACTTTTTGAACCAGACCGCCTTTATTTGTTTGTATTTCTTTCAGCTTAAACTTGCAGCTTATCAGCAGCTGCTAGCATGGAAACGCCAAATTACTTTCCTGGGTCAAAATTTGCAGTCTACCTTTCTGCTGAGGAATAACTGGGATAATATTATTTCTGAATTTATCTGTCAGACCTGAAATCCAGAGCTGAAAAGCAGCAGTACCGAGTGAGGAGCATGCAGAGCCTGAACACGGCGTTGGGGGTTGGTGTGTGTGGATAAATGTGGTTCCACTCTGGGCTCGCGGTGTGACGTTTTGGGTCTGTGCCGCCCGTGTTTGGTGCCGATTGAAGTTTCTCCAAGTGCCCAGTCGCAGTGCAACTTTTGAGATAGCATTTCCAAGCTTTGCAGCATTACATCACAAGAAGTCATGCCAACAACTTACTGAAGCGGAATGGGCAGCATGAGTGCCGGCTTGCTCTCTCTCTCTTTCTCTCTGTTCGCCTGTAATTGTTCACAGATGTTCTGAAGGCATTTCTGTCCCACATCTTGTATCGGGCGGTTCGCGTAGACGCCACATTCACTTCTGAGACTTTATTAGAAAGGAAACGTGGCACAGACCAAGTGTTTAATTTGGATGCTGGTCCCGTTAACTCGTTTAGCTCGTTAAAGTATTTACAAGAGTTGCAAAAAGGTTCATTCCTCAAGAGAAAATTCTTTAACAGTTCTTCTAACTTTGCAAGACATGATGTGTCCCCTAACATAGGCGTATCATAACAATGCCAGGACAAGAAGTCTGGGTTTATGGTCAATTGTGTTGGATTTTCTGTCAAGAACCAACCAATAAAATCTTAATTGTTGTAAATTAACCAGGAAATCGAAAATGAAAGAGAAAAACGTTTAAATGAAATGCATTTTAAAGATGCCACCAGAGTGATTTGAAAACAAATAATCTGGAAAAGTATGGAGTGTTTTTCAGGTGGGGAGGTAAATGAGAATAACTGCATCAAAAAATACAGCTGGAACCAGAAGTTTACGTACACCGAAAGCAAAGACTGTTTTTCTTCACTGTCTGAAGTTAAATCAGATAAACTACCAAAATTACTTATACTTACTAAAAGTAACAAAAATGAGGAAAGATGTCAGATTTTAATTTATTAATTTGAAGTTTACATATATTTGGCCAGTATTTAGTTGGATTTCCTTTGAACTGTATGAGTTTGGTAATTTACTTAGTTTTCCTTAAACATCTTTGTAATTTTTCTCTTTAGTTTCATCAAACCACAAAACGTTTCTCCAGAAATGAAGTGTTTATTCTTGTGTGCTTCTGCAAACTACAATCTGGCTTCCTGTTATCTTCTTTGACATTTCTCCCAGTAGTAACTTCCTATTGTTGATCATGTGACTCGTTTAAAATGTTTCCAATGCAGTTTTGTGAAATTTGGAAATGGCCGAAAAAACACCTCAACCTAGCGCAAAAACTTTTTATCAAAAAACTTTTTAAACTTGTCGTGTTTCCATTAAGCAAATTTACTTTCGTATTTCCAATTTGCGCAGTTTTATGGCCAAAGGAAGCGCAGCTGCTGATGCAGAATATTTTGCTGTGCAGCTCCCATGATGAAGCTGCCTGTGATTCTGTTTAATCCCAGCTGTGTCTGGTGAAAGGATTATACAGATACAGGTGAAAGCTGGTCAGGTGTCGGTGGTAATTTATCTGCCAACGCGTCCCGAAGCCATGCGCCGTTTCTGTTTCCTCTGCAGCGGAGAACATTCCACAGTTTGTTATTCCAGGTTGCATTTTCTCATGCAGCCTCCAACTACTTGAGGTATTTGACTTCTGATTATGGAGGAGAAACAGTTGTACAAGATGGAGAATATGCACAGCTAAAAGTGCAGCTCAGAAAATTAGAACATTGTGAAAAATAATTAGCTTATTTTACAGAGAAAGACTAATGTATAGGTTTTTACACAGATTTTTTTATATTTGACGCTGTTATTCTTTTAATTTTGATTGCAGATAATAAAAAAAACAAATTCAGTGTCTCAGAAAATTTGAATATTGTGAAAATGTTAAATACTGTATTCATAAAAAGTTGAGTGGAAGGAAAATGTGGTAGAAAAAAGGTGCGACAGCCACTACAAATCCTAAAAACTGGTTACAAAATAGAGCTAAAAAATCGTATCACAATATAATTGTGTCATATTAGTCGATATCGATAATTATTTATTGATTTTTTGTTTTAAATATGAAATACTATCAGACTGGTGGTGTGACTTTTCCTTTTATCTTCAGTTTTCACTCCACGCCATTTTAAACAGTTATGAGGCAAAGTGCAAAACTGCTGCTGCGCAAGTTACTCAACACGTTGTTGCTAGGTAACCACAAGTTACTCAACACGTTGTTGCTAGGTAACCACAAGTTACTCAACACGTTGCTAGGTAACCGCATAGTGAGCGAGTCAGTTGATGCCACGCTTCATTTCTTCCTGTTTAAACCTGCATTACACCCATATTTTAATACACAAACATAAAATGCACTACATTTATAAAACTGGTATGAAATGTGAAACGTACACATCTCCTTTTTTTGTTTTCACTAAAAGAAATTTCATAAATCTGAAAATCTGGAATAGAAATCTGCATTTCTTTCTATTTCAAGGTTTGACCATTTTAGATTTTAATGTAGAGATAATTCATAAGTCAGTGTAGACTTATCATTTCTGATTGAATTTTGTTTTTTATTGATGATTTTGAAGCAGGAGATGTTTCTTTAGGGTGTTTTTAACTGTGATTTTCCACATAGCCTGATGAGTCTTGTTTGTTTTCATCACAACAGGAAAACAATCAAGGACAAATCAGATCAAATCACCCTTAGCAACTTTTATCCTGTCTTCATATCTGTGCATTGCTGTTTTATCCTTTCCTGATTTCATTTTCCGCATGCCAACAATCCTTTTCACCCACTGCAGAGTGAATTTACTGTAGTTTAGTATTTTCATGAGTTACAGAGATAAATTGGTACAAATCTTAATGTTCTGTTGCATTTTGCGAGCTTCCAACAAGGAATGTGCAGATATTTTATTCCTTTCAAGGTCAAGATTTGTTGCGTTTACGGCTGAATTTGAAGAATTCAGAAAATGCACCTCAGACTTCAAAGAACACTGGAAACCTGCCAGGCGAAGCCCGATTGGTGGATTTATCAAAATATCCATATCGAATTGAAGCGCCTCAACTGCAGAGGAGAAAATAAATGACATACTCACATATTTTTCTCAGCAGAATGTTAATAAAACATGAAGAGGGAAAAATCTTCATGTTTTTCTACATTTAAAAATGGATTTTAATAGTCGTTTAAAATTCAGTATAAAAATAAAATAACATCTCTCTCAGCTAATCTGTTATTCAGCTAGCGTTTCAGGCTGTTGGAGTTTATTTCATGGTTGGTTTCATGAAGCAACATCTGGATTTAACAAAGCCGGCTAACCTTGAACGTTCAAGGTCGGTCTGACTGTGAAATATCACTTTAATAGGTCACAGTTTGTGGGTTTTCCAGGTTGCACAGACCAACATGACAATAATTCAGCCGGTTTGATGTTTGCAGACGGGTCAGAACCTCCTGCTGTCATCGTATGTAGCTTATGCACCCCTGCGCTTTGCATAAACGGATCCTGTTTGAAGACGGGGCCTGGCTGGGACCCGGGCCCCGCGTTATCAGCGATCAGCGCGGCCCTTTATCGCCTCGCTGTCTGCTGCATGCAGGTTGTGTCGTTTCCATGGTTATGCACCAAAGGCGCCTCTGGAGTTCGCATTAGCATAGAAAAATATTCATCAGATTTCCCACAGAGCCGCCACAATCCGGCAGAGCTCCCAGCAGGAGGCAGAGCCGACTGAGAGCTCCACATGGCGCCGTCGTCCTCATCATCATCATCACAACTGTTTACGCGCACTCAGCGAAGAGTCTGACATCAAAGAAATCTGCGATCTGCATTGTTTCCCCACAGGCGGGTTTCTTCTCCCCGCTGAACCTCCTCAGCTCAAACCTCACTGAGAAACTCGAGCGTTGGTGGGAACACCACCAGGGAAACCTAAAACATCAAAATCCTCAATATGAATCCCCCGAAAATTAATCTGCCTGGTGAAAATATGGTCGAATATTTCAGAATCACTGCAAAAACACAAAATATTACCAAGATTTATTGGTAGTTTATTGTACTAGTTCACTTGAAATAAGACAAAATTAACTTAAAAGTAACTTTTCATGAAGACGGAGGAGCTTCTAAATAATTCTTTAAGATTGATGAAAAAGTACTAGTAGATTATTTTAGGGTGTATTCACACCAGCACCGTTTAGTCCACTTTAAGACTCTAATTAGTTTGCCTCGACAGTCCGGTTTGTTTGTGGAGGTGTGAATGAGTAATCGAACTCTGGTCTCAGTTCAGTTAAAGTGAATTCTACTTTAGTTTGAACGCAAACCGACCGAAGACGCCTCCAAAAGCAGGAAGCAAACTACATTGCAGGGCATTCTGGGTAAATGCAACCAAAACAAATGTGCTAGACTAACGCTACAGGAGAAATCGCTTGTGATCTTTTACCAAAGACAAAGGAGAAAACCTACAACCACTAAAATCTGACTCTACTCCATTTTTGTTTACATTTTGCTCAGTGTCTTGTGTTTGTTGTTTCCTTCAGTAGTTCTTGGTGCATTGTCCTTAAAACGTCTTAAAATTAAGGCCTTAAATTGTCTTAAAGAAATATAAGTTGGCCTTAAGTACGTTAAACATAGATCTTACATTTTTTGTGGCAAGACGATTTAATCTCTAATATTCTATGTGGTTTTTATTTAATTGTGTTTCTCACAAGACTTTTCTGTCAGACTAAAGTTTGAGTCACATCATCATTGCGTTCTGTGACTCAAAGCAGTTGAGGCTACCAGTAACAAGCTATTTCCAAACTAGCTAGTTAACAAAAGCTAGCTTGCAGCTAGCTAGGGTTTTTTTTACACCTATTGTGGATAATTTCAGATCATCGCGGATTGGCTGGACGACGTTCATCTTTGGTATTGGTGGTTGAGACAACCGGTGACTAGCTTCTACTATAACCTTGCTAGCTAGCTAACTAGCTAACATTTTGCATCCATATTGGGTAAGTGCAAATTTATAATTTTTTGCATGTTTTTCATCAATATAAGGGAATTATTTATTTTAAACAAGCCCCTATATATTGCTGAAAAGTTACTTGTAAGTTAGTTTTGTCTTATTGAAGTGCACTAAGATGTCTGCAATAGAATCTGGACCTAAATTTTCTTGGTAAGGTTTTGTGTTTTTGCAGTGTACACCCCATTAAAATCCACCCTGCACAGGAATCTGTGCTCATGCAAACAGCACTTCAGCAGCTGCAACAAGCATCCAATTCATCAGCCGGGCCAGAGAAAACACGGCTTGGAATGCTGCTCAATCAAAAGCTAGCGGCTCATCGCCACATCCCCTTTGGCTCCACGAAGAATTAAAAGACCTAATAGCTGCACTTTTATTTACTGTACAGAAGAAATGTGAAATGATGAAGTGTGACTTTGGAAATCTGGGATTTGGGCTGCAGACAAAAGAGCTCAGTGATACAGGGAGGTTTTGTCTTGATTCAGGATGTCTTGAACAGGACGTCTTTTGTGCAGCGCTGCAGATTATTTTAATTTATCCTAAAATGAGTTGTTATTGAGGATATTAAAGCCTGCCCACCCACACTCACCACCTCCTCAGTTCCCTTAACCCTCTGCAACAAAGTGCTGAGTTATCTGCTGCTGCAGTGTTTTCAGCTTCTTCCATCATCTCGACTGTCAAAAAACACTTGAACAAAGTTGTTTGCAGCTGCAGAAGACATGTTGGCACACATGTGAATAGGTTTTCCTCTCGGGTGCATATGGAGAAAGGGATGGAGATAACTGCTGACCCCTGATGGAGTCCAGATGTGGAAATTGCTCATCTTTTCCACATCAGGTGTCCCTGCACTCTGGATGTTTGTACACTGCAAAAACACAAAATGTTACCAAGTAACTTTTCAGACTTTTTGTGTTGCTTCCTTCAGTTGTTTTTGGTGCAGCGCCCCCACAGGCCAGGGGGGGAACAGGATGCTAAAATGGTTTGAATCGTTTGACTCAGAAAATGCAACAAATGTTTCAGTTTTGGTCTCCAATCAAAGTTCCAGGTGTAAAAACACCTTTAAAGTGATCAGAAGCACAGAATTGTCAGAGAAAGTCAAAGATTTCACCTTCAAGAGACAGAGAGAGAGCAAGGCTGTAGATAACAGGAAGGTGGAGTAAACCTTTTTTCAACCTAGTTCCTGGAAAACCTTCCGTTTAAATCGAAGAGGATGCATCAAATCTTCATCAAACAGGTGAAGGGACATATTTTTTATCAGTTATTTCACCTTTTTCCATTCAGTTTTTGTTATTAACGCCAAGAGAAACCCAACTATTGAATTCCTTAAGAGTGAACTTGACGGTTGTTGAGAAGTTGATGTCTGTCTGAACTGCAGCTTTGAACGGCGCCGTCTGCGCCGACGGGCCTCGCAGAGAGGAGCTTTATCAGATCACTGACGTAACAACGAACATTTTTATGACTTATTGTTCCCTTTCAAACAATGGAGCATCTATTTGGTCACAAACCGGTTTTAGTTTCGCCTGTTCAGACACAATAGGTCAGGACCTTTTCTCACTTGAGCTGTTTTTGAGGCTTGTTTTCACAGAAGACAAATGCAGGAAGTCGTCACGTCTTTTCTTGAGGGGGTTTTCTTTCTATAGCCGTCGCTCATGTGAGCCTCATAAATGCAGAGTAGAAGATTATTTATTCATTTAGATGCTCTAAAAATGCCTGGTGTAAAGGAATGTTGAGTTAAAATAAAGATAATCTGACTGCTGCCTGCTATAAAAGTAGCAGAGGAGTGAATTTAAAAATTACACACGTCTACTGAGAAAAAAGGTTAACGTTCCAGATTTAAGGCTGTCCTGTCCACAAAGTTAAGCTGCACAAGCACGACTAATATTTTCTGAAATTTCTGAGTTAGTTGAATTTAACTCAGTAAATGCAGCACCAACTTGTTTTTTTTAGGGTAGAACGATGTTGCAACATAAACTTCAGGATTTTTTAAAAGAGGAGAGATGTAGTGATGACTTCTCGTTAAATTATAAAGTCAAACTTCTTTTTAGTAATATTTGATATTTACAGCGTTTTTATGGCAACTTATATCAACATAGTTGCTTGATAGAAAGTGACACTATGTGCCCTTTGAATAGTTATAAACAAGTAATGAAAGATAAGCATGTTTTTCATGAAGAAGCAGATAAATTCAACTATTTCTGTTGCCTTTTGCATGTAAACGAATACTTCATACGCCCACACATGCAGCTTTGAAAGTCATGCATTAAATTGCAAATTGTAGATGTTAAATTCAGCCTCACGCTGTTTAGTTTTAAGTCCAAGGTTGCTTTAGCAGCTAAAATTATCTTTAAACCACCGGTGTCTATAATGGGAAAACTGGGTTAAATGGAGAACAAAAATAGCAGGACGGTTCTGCTCACATCTGGTCCTGCTGGTTGCAGGGAGACTCACTTTGGAGCGGCTGTGACCCGGACTCACCGGCTTGTTGTTGTAATATGTTTTCCAGGCGTGTCAAAGGTCACCGTTTCGTTTTGCCGGAACGAGTCGCTGAGGTATCTGGAGTAAAAACGCTTGCTAACATGTGGAAATGTGGTGAGGAGGAGGAGGACGAAGTGCAGTTGTTCCCCTGGCAGGAGGCCTGGATGTCGGGCTGGAAGGAGGCAGCAGCGTCCTGCGCTGATCTGAGACCAGGTTTATTTAACGAGGATCGCAGCGAATGGCTTTCATTAACAGGCTCTGTGATCACTGGAACGAAACGGCACAGACTTCACACTAAACATCACTGTTTAGATTTCTGCCAAAGTCAGATATGATGCATTTCTGCAACCAGCCACTTTACAAGGCTCTTTATCCAACAGATCTGACAAGTACACTGCAAAAACACTAAATGTTGCAAAGTATTTTTACTCTGATTTTTAGTGCAAATTTCTTGGTACACTTGAAAAAGGACAAAACTAACTTAAAAGTAAGTTTTCAGCAAGATATTTTGAGCTTGTTTTAAGTAAAAATACCTTTATATTGATTTTAAAAAGTGCTAGTAACACTTGCAGNTTTTNTTTACTTAAAATGAGATTTTTCTTTCCATTTTATAAGTGGAACAATCTGCCAGTGAAACTAGTAGTTTTTAAAATCAATAAATTACTTAAAACAAGCTCCCATATTTGGCTGAAATGTTTCTCATTAGTTAGTTTTTTCTTTTTCAAGTCTGCTAGGATATTTCCACTAGAAACCAGGTCAAAATATTTGGTAAATTTTGTGTTTTTGCAGTTCTGAACATCTGGAAAATGTTTTTCTGTGTTTTTCTCAGCTGGATTTAGATGTTTTTTGCTGCTGTTTTCCATAAATAACATGTAAAAGACATACGAAGCATTAAGACCGCCTGCTGGAGATTGTTTGTTTTCTCGTCTTTATTTTCTAATCCCACATCAGAAATGTTTAAATAAAAGTCAAAACCACCATCATCAGCATTAATATTTGACATTCTCTCAGGAAAGACTCCGATTCATTTTGCCACCTGTGTCGGCCATTTTCTGCCCCGACTTCCTGATGTGTTCGCAGGAAGTGCAGGCTTCAGTGCAGATGAACGCTGGGCCTCCTTCAGCTGCACTGGGGGGTTTATGCGACCGGCTGCGGCCGCCGCTGCACATCCCGGTGTCGCATTTCTGGAGGTGGATTAGTTCTGCATCCTCAGTCGGAGCTGTGCGCATTCCTTCGCATTAAACTGTCCTTCAGTCGGTGACTGTTTGTAGCCCAGACTCTGATTTACAGCAGCGATGCAAACACTTCGCTCCATTCTTCAAACATCTGCTGACGGCTCTGTCTCTGCGAGCGCTGATTGAAGTTTGTTTTTATTTTAGCTGATCTGTCATCTCTCTTTCTCAGTGGATCCATAAAATGATTCATAAACTGAAATTGCTTGTTCATAGTTTGTAGTTTAGCTGTAGAGATTGGCTTTCTCTGCTGCTCCACCTCAGAAACATCAGGAGCTCAAATAAAGTAAAAGAGCGGCGGCGTAAAACACAGAAGAAGAAGAAAATCTGATCTCGATGTTACGATATGAGAGGAAATGATGGCCTTCTAGTGAAGGAAGGAAGGAAGGAAGGAAGGTCGGTTGCAAGCTAGGTTGGACGTAAGGTTGGAAAAATGAAAGTCAGGCTGCTTTATCTGCTTGAT
>NW_015112621.1:81935-143378 GCF_001443285.1 Poecilia latipinna | reverse complement strand
GAAGGAAGGAAGGAAGGAAGGAAGGAAGGAAGGAAGGAAGGAAGGAAGAAAGGAAGGAAGGAAGGAAGGAAGATCCTTTTCAATCTACATTGAACATCCATTTTGAAAAATAAAAATCAAGCTACTTTATCTGCTTGATTTTTTATTTATTTTTTTTTCTGGCCATGTGATAAAATCTTTTATTCACCGTTTTCCTTAATCTCTCCGGTTGATCACTAATCGATATTTATTTGTTAATCGTGCGTTTCCGTCTTGTGCCTTTGGGGTCATGCAGCTCTGTGCGTCAGCGGCGTGGCGTCGCTGCTGTCCTCCATGTTGTTTCCATGGCAGCCGGAGGCCATCACATGCCGCCATGTGGGTCGGCCTGCAGTAAACTTCCTTCCTTTAGGATTCATGTAGTCACCCTTCACTTCCTCACGCCGCTTCTGTTTCTTGTTTAAGGTTCTCACAATAAGGCTTTTATGTTTGAGTCGTCGTCCTTCGCCGCGTTGGCTGCAGGGCAGCATGTGACTCTCAGGTCATGTTGGGGAAGCTTTTAGCTCCATGTCCCATTCAGTTCATACAGAAGTTCGTCTCTGACGCAGCGGAGCAACGACAATCTGCTGAAAGTCCTTCATTCAGCAAATGACATGCAGAGTCACTGCCAGCTGCAAAACTTCACCAAGTGTTTTTGGTCTAGTGCATATAAACACTGGTGAGTAAATTTCCACCAAACAAATTCTGGAATATTCTAGAAAAAACAAGAAAATATCAGTTTGAAAAAAAAGATTTTCTGAAATTTTGAGCTTAATTGGATATTTTGCATTTCAAAAGTCAATTTTGAAAAAGCATGGATATTTTTGAAATGAATCTCAGAAATAAAAATAAAAAAAATTTGAGTTTAAAAGCCAAAAAAATTTGGCAAGTATTTTTTTACCTATTTTCTAGTGTAAATTTGCACACTAGAAATCATAAGTGTGCCAAATCCCCATAGTTTTGCCAAAAGCCTGTAAAAGTTTCCAGAAAAAAATAAGGGAATTTCTGAGTTTGAAAAGTGGAGAAAATTTCTTGGAAAAAACTTGGAAATTTCTGAGTATCAAAAGTTAGAAATTGGCAAGAAAAAATCTCTGACATTTTTTAATTAATCTAAAAAAAAAATTCTAGAAAACAAAAGGATTTTCTGAGATTCAAGTATCCAAATTTTTTTTACTTTTAAATCTTAGTGTCCTAAAAAATGTTGAAATGTCTGAGTTCAAAAATGTTTAGATTAGCCTCGAAAATCATGGAAATATTTTCAAAAGTCAAAAATGTTAAATTTTCGAAACTCAGCAATGTTCATGTTTTTTCTGAGATTAGTTTCTACATTTCAGTTTTTTTCTAGCAAATTTTTTGACTTTCAG
Organism: Poecilia latipinna; assembly: GCF_001443285.1. Lineage (NCBI taxonomy): Eukaryota > Metazoa > Chordata > Actinopteri > Cyprinodontiformes > Poeciliidae > Poecilia > Poecilia latipinna. The sequence continues at coordinate 141,999 of NW_015112621.1, read as the reverse complement.
ACTCAGAAACTTCTGAGATTAAAAGATTTTTGGTGCATTTTTTTATCTACTTTGGCCCTAATGACTTGAAATACAAGAAAACTAACTTAGAAGTTAGTTTGATCTTATTTTAAGTATTCTAAGATATTTGCACTAGAAACTAGGAAAAAAGATAATTGGTAAGATTTTGTGTTTTTGCAGTGCAGCTGCCAATGAGACAAATCCTGCAATGTGGAGCTTGAATGGCGTAGAGAATGGATTTATTTGTTTAGAAATTAGTTTGTTCTGTCTGTAGCTTGTAAAACTTGTTTCAGTAATAAGGCGATAAATCCTGAAACGTTTCCTGTTGAATTGATTAAACTGATTATGTTTTTCCGTATGGGATTTATCAACGTTCGTCTTGGTGGAAAGCAAAGCTGCCCCTCCCCACCGCTCTGATTTCAGACACGAAAGCTGTAATTCCTCCACGAATCTGGGGCAGCTCAGTCCTCGCCAAATGGGGTATCCCGAGATCCGAGTGACTCGTTTGAACCGAGCGGCCGCCATGTTGGCGCCCCGGGGCGCCAGATTTTCACCGTGTAGGAAGTGAGCTTTACGGCTTGAGTCGATTCAGGTCAGATCTTTCTGTCTGCTGCATTCAGGTCAAAATAATACAAAAAGTCTTCAAATCGTATGGATCTGCTTTTAAAAAGCTGAAAGCAGAACTCTGCACTGCAAAACCACAGCATGTCTTAAAACTTTGTAAGGACTTCCTGTATAAGTGAAATAATTTCACTTGTTTTTTTAATCAAAATGAAGCAATTATTGACTTAGAAAAGCTCCGATACCTTTGTGAAAACTGACTTGTAAGTTAGTTTTGTCTTAATTTAAATAGCATTTTTGTGCCGCAAACTCAACGAAAATACTTGGTTAAATTCGGTGTTTTTGCAGTGTGAGGGAGGAATTCATTACTCCAAACATTAGGAAGCCTCTTTGGTTTACAAATCACAAGATCAGGCCCTGAAATGACCTGCGGACGCCCTTGGAGCTGCTTGGTTGTTTGTCCTCCTGAATCTCATGTTTTCCTTCTCTAGCTGTTGCTGTTGCAGCTTTTTTGTTATCAGACTCTGCTGAGTTCGTCTGGTATGTCTACAGGGATGATGTGGCTTCATTAACAAGGACAGCAGATGAGTCACACGGGCAGGGAGGGAGAAAACCTGGACGGATGAACCACATGTAGACGGGAAGCTGTCTACATGTGTCCAGACCCGACACAGTCCGGTCTGGACTTTCTGTTTCTGTTTGCTCTTCACATTCTGTCGTGATGCTGGAAAACAAACTCGACGACGAGAACAGAGCAGTGGTTCGGTTTGCTGGTTTTACTCTGAAACCAAAAGTCACAATTCTGTGATGTCCGAAACCTGAGAAAAAACCAGAACATTTCTGAGTTAGTTTTTCACAACTTTCGACTTTGGAGCTCATAAATGCCCTTGTTTTGAACATTTCTGAGATTAATCTCAAAATTTCATGTTTATTTTCTCGCAAATTTTTGAATTTTGAACTTCATAAACTTGTTTTTTCTTGAATTTGTTTTTTTTTTTTTACTCAATTAAAGAATTTCCTAGGTGTTTTCCACAAATGTTTGACTGTTTGACCCCATAGATTTCCTTGTTTTTCTAGAACATTTCTCAGATTATTCTAAAAAATTTTTCTGTACTTTAACTCAATTTTTTTTTAAATCTAGAGGTAAAAATTCCTTGTGTTTTCAGACAATTTCTGAAAACAATCTCAAAATTTCTGAGTTATTTTCCCACAAAATTTTCAATTTTTGGAACTCTGAAATTTTCTCGCTTTTTCTAGAAAATTACTGAAATTAATCACAAAATTTCGAAATTATATTTGAACAAATGTTCAACTTTTGGAGCATAGACATTCCCTTGTTTTTACTCAGAAAATTAATCTCAAATTTTCTGAGTTGTTTGCTGGAAATTTGCTCCCTTTTTTCTACCTACAGTAAACATATTACACTGTTGTATGTGAACGACTCAGATCCTTAAATGAAGCAAGAAAATCTTAAAAAGAAACCTGAACAGTGAAACTTTGTGTCTGTGGTGGCGTTTTGGAGACAGATGAAAACAGAACCAGTCGTGGTTTTGACTTGAACCTGATTTTAAAGTTTCTTTTTGTTTTCATCAGATTTTCTGAGCTCTCTGGTTTGTATCAATGAAGCTTCCTGTTGGGAATCCATCCTGAGTTTCCAGTGGTTTCCATTTACCTCCATGCAGTCACACATTCCTCACGCGCAACAAACACCTCCTGCCAAAGTGATTGAGGAAGACAATCCCCTTAGCACAGAGCCTGTTTTCTTTCTAGGCCACAGAACGGATCCCTGCAGAAGTCCTGTTGGTTCTGTAGGATATCCCCTCTCTGTTACGTCTCTTTGTCCGCTCTGCAGCCCCCTCATCCCCGCCTCCAACCAGCTATCATCTCCGCCTCTTTATGGCCCGAGTGAGCCAGCAGCTGCAGGGTTAATGTTTAGCAGATAGGCAGGAGGAGCGGCAGAGAGGTGGGGGGCTGGTCCACAGCTGTTGTAGTAGGCTGGGTCTGTCGGGGTGAGGAAGCCTGCCTCACTCGCCCTGGAACAATGGGAGACACGGCGGCTGCTGCAGACACAAGGACAGGCCCGGCGTAGAGGAAACCGGCTTCGGAAAGTGACCGGGGGGGATTTTCTCCTCCTCCTCAGCAGCCGGGGAGCAGACATGTGAAGCCGAGGCTTCTGGTTGCGGCTTCTTCTGGTGCCTTTTGGCTTTCGCCTGGGAGATTTCAGATGCTCTGACTGGATGACAGCAAGGTGAGCGCAGAGCCTGGAGCTGCAGAAGGCGATGCTGTCTCTGTCGTAGCGAAGCCGATTTTTAATGTCTGTGACCTTTTTTTTAAAAATTTTTTATTTGGTTTGTTGGGTTTACTGAGTGTGGGAACTGCAACTCCATCTGAACTAATGCAACAAATCAATTAATCGCATTATAACTTAATTATAGCTCAATTATTTCTATTTGCATGATTTATTGTTTCTCTTTTCTGAATGACAAAAGTCTTCATAATTCATTTTATTGGTTGCTTTTTTTTGTTCATTTAAAATGATATTTTAAATGTCTTCCAGTTCCAGTGTTAAATATTCTTTAGATTTTAAAGTTTGACATTATTATATCGAACATGATCTCAAAGCAGCGATGTTTATCGTTTATCGCAGTAACTTCTGGGACGATTTTTCGCCCGGCGGTGTTTGTTTCCAGGTCTGGTCTGAACTCGAGTCTGTTTGGGTTGCAGCTAACAAAGTGCCATAAATCTCCTGAGTGGGTGTCGGACGCCGCAGCCTGGAAGCTGCTTGGTTCCTGCTGTTTTTCATTTTTATTTTTATTAAATTTTGCTTTGATGGCAGCCCACGTCCAGCCCACCGAGTCGTTTTGGGAGGCGAAGCGCTCCTCTTCCAACCTGCATCCCCATCCCCCAAATATCACCCTTTGCTATCCGATTTGACTCGGTTCTTGTAGCCAAACGCGAGACAGGAAGTGGCGCTGAGGGAGCCCGTCAGCCTGATTCTGTCTCCCCCCACATCACTCCTGCTCTTTGATATTTATCTGCATTAACGTCTGCAAAAAATGGACGACTTTGACCTAGATTTGTGTCTCCTTTTGGAAAAAGGGAGGAAAAATTAAGTCATCTCCTGTCTTTGTTGACGCCTCCATGTGAGGATTTGGGTTTTAGTCTCTTTGTTTACATCTCCTCCTCACCCACACACTTTGCTTTCAGAGCAAGAACTTCAGTATCTCCGGATTGGCAGATGGAAAAGGTGGCGCTTGACACATCCGCAGACGGTCTTTCCTGCGCCAAATCCCTTGCAGTGAGGCTGACATGATCTAAGAAGCTTTTGTGCATTTCGTCTCACCGCTGCAGCAGTTTGATTTATTTCCATCCTCTTGATACTTTCTGCTTTCCGTCTTTTGGCGTCAAACTGCTTCTTCAATCTTTGCATCAAAACATTTAATCTTCAGATGATGACGATGATGACGGCTGAATCTCCTTCTATTTATTGTTTTTATTTGTTTTAATATAAAATATAAACTTGTCTAAAATATTTCCACCATAGAAATTAATAGAAGGTTTTAAGTGAAAGACATTATTTGAAGGCTAGTTGCTTCTCCGATTTAAAAAGAAAACTCTTCTGTACATCATTTTCACTGCAAAAACACAAAATCTTACCAAATATTTTTGTGTAGTTTTAGTTGAAAAAATCTACAAGCGGCTCTAGTACTTTTTAAAATCAATAATAAGGAATTACTTACTTAAAACAAACTCTTATTTCTTGCTGTAAAGTTACTTATGAGTTTATGTCTCATTTCAAATGTGCTCAGATGTTTGCAGTAGAAACTAGACCAAAAGTACTGGGTACAGTTTTGTGGTGCACCCTTATTAATGTTGTATTTATTGATATGTTGTGGTCTGTTAGAGGCACAGAGACAATATCTCAGTCACAAAGAATATTTTAGATGTGATGTTTTCTAGTTCTGATTCTTTATTCCCACATCAGATCGAGATCTCTGCGCTCAAATTCTTGAAGCTCCAACAGATCAATAGAAACATTGTGATGATGGTTTAATCACAATCAGTATTGTCATCACAATAATCACATAAATCATAATGTAGTTTTCCAAATATCGTGTAGATTTAGTTTCCATTTTCCCTAATATGGCAATCGTATTTGTAACATATGTGCAAATGTTAGATTATTACCTTCCATTAAAATGTTAAGTAATTTTGCTTCTACTCTTAGCTAAAAATCCTTTCATGCTATTGCTAACTTGTTAGCTTAGGTTAACGTTTTCCGTAGTATTACTACATGGGGTGTCTAATAAATTCTGCGTCAACTTCAAGGAGTGTAAGTAGGTCTGAAGAATTTGGCTGAAAAACTTATCACAATAAAAGCGTTTATCAGTCAACATTAATAATTATTGCTACTGATAATTATTGATCAGTTTTTTGTTTTAACTATCTGAAATGCTGCCGAACTGAAATACCCTTTCCTGTTCTATGCGCTCCACTGCGTTTTTTTATTTTCTGTGTGGCCTTTGAAGGACGTAGCCCCCAAATTTGGTTGGTTTTCTTTTAGCGTAGCACCAAGCATTAGCTAACATGTTATCTAACATGCTAATGCTAGTAAATGCTAGGAGCATACATACTATTAGAACTTTAGCTAATTCAGCTAAGATTGTAAGATAAAACCATCTCATGCTAATGCTAGCATAATACTTACCATTTGAACATAAGCTAATTTTGCTAGGATTGTAAGCTAAAATGGTTTCATGCTAATGTTGCCATGCAAGCTAACATTGACATTTTGGCAATTATTCTGCTTCTAGCATAGAAATATGTGTTTGTTGTCTTAAAAAAGTAACTGCTAAAAGTAAAATTACTTTTTAAGAGCTTGTATGAGATTCACTTTTTTCTTTTCTTTTTTAAAATTATTGATAAAGTTCAACAACAGTTTCAGGTGAGCTTCTTCACACATTTACTGCAGCATTAAAGAGTAAATGTTATTTATGTTGTTTCCTTTCTTAGCCTTGATTTGTAATTTTTCACTTAATCTCTTCCAGCATTTTATATTGGACTCGATTTGTTTCTGTTTGGGTTTTTATCGTTGTATTTACTTGTCAGATTTGACTGTCGATGTGATATCGACACGGATCACAGGTCACGGGCCAGGTGCACAGGGCGCAGTTCAGCAACACCAGATGATCCTTGATTTAAGCCCAGATTGAGCTGGCAGATGCTCCACACTCTAATCCCATTCCCGTTTGATAAGATCTTGTGGGATCAGGCTCAGATAGGGAAACCTTTAGGAATGAGGAGTTTTTGTTGCAACAAAACTGTGTCGATGTGACACAAAAGGGAATCACGGCGGCAGATGGAGTGTCCTGCTTATAATCTGAACTTTCCCTTTCCTGACCTAATTAACAAGGTTGATGGGGAATCCCACTTTAGACTTTAAGGAGTCTTTGTGTGGCGCTGTGCATCCCGTGTGATCTTAAACAGCATATCTGCTGAATTATTCATCGCTGCTCCTCTACAATGACTCAGATAAAAGGGGGAAAGAAGAGACTGAAGAAAAGGGCGAGACACAGGAGTAGGGGGCATGTGGTCGTATCCCGAGGGTAACGGAGAACCGTCCTCCCGGTTTCCTGTTCGCTGGTGGAGCGTTGGAAGGTCGCGGCAAAAATAACTCCTTTCACACCCACTAATAAGAAGCACATCATTGTTTCCGTCTTATGATTTGAGACACAAATGCTAGCTAGACAAGTTCATAGCTCAGGAGTACAAAGAAAATCTGTTGAGTGCAGCTGGTTTTCCTTTTTAAAGAAAGCACGTTTAGTCAGCTGTATGCATTGTACAATGGCTGCTGGAAAAGAGAAGCATTTCTTACCATCCAGAAACCACCTGCTGTTCTTCACATCTTTACTCTGGTTGTCACTTTGCCCAGGCTTCTTCCACTGCAGTGAGATCGCATGTTTGGCACAGACCAACATTTTCTGCTCTTAGTTTCTCTCAGCTGACCACATGAACACTGGCTGTCAGGCTTCGCCAACATCAGACTAACGTAATATTATCACATTATTGGATTAATCTCCATCAGACTGCAAACGTCTAGTAGGTATATTGGCAACATTCTCCAGGGTTTTTTTTTTTCTTTTTTTGTCAAAACAGATCTACCGTGCCTCTTGCAGATCAAGATTAAAGGGACGTATTGTCTAAAATTTACATTTTGTATGTTTTTGTTCATCCATTTGGGTTTCAACTGCTTCTGAAAACAGTTAAACGCTTAAAAAACAAAAAAACTGTTGATTGGCAAATGAACTGTTTCAAAAACCTCCAGAATGTAACATCACAAATCATCAGGCAGTGCTCGTTTGGCGAAGCACATTTGGTAACAGCCCGTTAACAAATGTGAATTCTAGCACAAAACTGAAATCATTCTTATTAGCTAAGAGTGATTTTGTGCAAAAAACATAATGAGCGTATTTTGTATCACCCATAGACATGAACATCCTAAACTGTTCAAGGAATTATAACGGCTCACCTTTGAGGATTGAGTGTTGCATTGTTTTGCAGAGGCAAAAAAGTGGATGTCATTTATGGTTGTTTATGTCCTCTTGTCCCTGTAAGAATGTGGGGCAGCTTCTGTGTGTAGGACATTCAGGGTGCATTCGCAAAGGCCAGTTTAGTCCGCGTTAGTGGAACTCTGGTTTGTCTCCTGAGATAGTCCGGTTCGTTTGGGGAGGTGTGAAAGCGTAATCGAACTCTGATGCAGACCACAAAGGTAACTCCAGTCCACCTACTGGTTAGGTTGACGTGAACTCTGATACGGATCGAATGCATGCATGAACGCCAAGCGGACCAGAGACGGCTCCAAAAGCAGGAAGTGGACTACAGTGCAGTGCATTCTGGGGAAATGGAACAAAAACAAACGTGCTAATCTAGCGCTAGCGAAAGAAATGCCTTGTGGTCTTGTACCAAAGACGAGAGAGAAATCCTGCAACCGCTAAAATCTGGCTCCGTTTTTGTTTACATTTGGTGAAAGAGGAAGTTGTGCTCAGTGTCTTCAAAAGTTTTTGTGTCGCTTTCGTTAGTGGTTCTTGGTGCAGCGCCCCCACAGGTGAGGAGGGGGAACTTGTTTTTCAAAAAGTTTGGTTTGTTTACCACAGTGCCGCATGAAAGTGAACCGCAGTAGCTGAAAATGTAACGATTGTTGCAATTTAGTCCTCAGTCAAACTGAATCTACTGCAAGTCAAGGTTCTGAAGCAAGTCCACCTCTGAACTGCAAATAAAATAAAGCTGATAAAGAGCCAGAAGGGTTTGAGCTGACTGGGTTTTGAGCTGACCCAGTCAAAGGACATGACTTGAATGTGATCCCATTGATGCCACTGATGCTTGAAAACCCTCCAATGCAGCTAAATGTGAGCAGTTCTGTCAAGAAAGGTGGGCCCACATCCTTTAACAGTGATTTATTTAATAGCATTCCTGGACAAATATGTGAAATATGCTTTTAAAATGTTATACAGGACTGGCAGAGAATGTGTCGCAGGTCAGTTTTGTGTGGGTAATCTAAACTGAAAAGAGGTTTTCTGTGTTTTAAACATTTCCTGGTGTTTTTCTGTCCCTCAGCTCTGCGGCGTCGTCGTCGGGGGGACAGAGGAGCGTGACGGGAGAATCATAACAGGAGCTCAACCCACAGGTCGGCCACACCACCTTTTTATTTCTGCATGGCATTTCCTTATCTTTGCAAATATTTTATTTTGATTAGCATTCATATAATAAACTATAAGTTAACTGCAGGATCTTTAATCTAAGAATTGCATCATAAATTGACATTTTCAAAAACAAAAAACTAATTTGCTTCTAGATTATTGAATAAATGGACATATGAGCTCAACAACAAAGTCATTTATTTGTTTTAATCTGTAACTTAAGTCATTAAGTGTTACTCTACTCAGATCATTCATGAAGCGTCTCTAGAAATGTGGATTGTGGACGCTAACATTAGCATTGGGGACGTTTGTGCTGCTGCAACATGTTAGCATTGTGATGCTAATTTGCTGATATGCTGATTCCTTTTAGCACAGATTAAACACAACAATAGTATTTTACAATAGTAAAAGAAGCAACTTTAATCGTTGTTGTTAGCGGTGACGCTTGTGCGTCAGATTTACGGGCGTACCAGAAACATGCAACAAAGGTTCCGTTTTTGGATTCTTTTATCTGAATTAAAATTAAAACTAATCGAAATTAGGTCCCAGTGCTAATTCTTAAAAATCAACCCATTACCTCGTGAATCATTTGAAATGGTTTGATTTCAAACAACTCTGATTTTGATTCATTTAAAAAACAAAAAGTTTTGGGGCTGCCCAAAACTTTACGGCCCAGGCTGCTGGTTGGGGTCCGTTTGTGCGCTGATGAACTTTTTTTCACACCAGTTCTTTAGAAATAAACTGAACTGATTCAAACTCTTACCATAAATCATCTCTTCCTTCCTTCCTGATATGTGGGGAAACGGTGTGAAAACTCAGCCAAATCAATTCTTATTGACTGGAACTATATAGAAGAAACTGGTTTGATTTTCCACGGTTTGGTGGAAACATCTTAGTACAGAAAGACTAACAACTGTGTGGTGTGGAAATTAGTTGTGCTTTAATGCCTTTTCCATTGAAATGTGCCACTTCCCTGTTGAATTTCCTGTCTGTTCTGTCATGAGCTTCCTGTTAGAGAGGCACTTTACCAAAACCAAAAAAACTCCCTCTGTTTCTGTGGTTTTCTCGTATGAAAAGTTAAACCAGCCCTTTCAGATGCTGCTGGGTGATTTGCTTAAAGGACAGTAAGGCTATTTATTTACAACAGGTTGGCTTCTTCCTTCGGTGTCATGTTGCAGCGTATTTGCGTGTTCTTGCAGCTCACATTTTTTATCTGCAGGTATCTGTTTGAGTCACTTTCAGGAGGAACAAAAGCGCAACATGCCAGCTTGGCTCGGAGGCCGAACACACGATCCCGCTCTTTTTGTTCTCTGATTGGAGCCTTACGTTGCGAGCGGCGCCTCGCTGCACTTTGTTTACACTTGGCCGTGTCTGATGGACTCTGGGCTTCTGAGAAGGGTGCATTTAGAAAACCAAAACACAAAGACTCTGAGCTTCCCTGTTATCTGCTTGCTTCTTCACTGCCCTCCTCCTTTATAATCACCCACAGGCAGCTTTGCTTCTGCAGCACCTCTTATTTCACACCAGGTGATTACATGCTATCTGTATTTGTGCTTGATTCATATGTTTCTGCAGCCGCGTTTCCATTACAAATTGGCACAAATCTTTGTCTATTTTCTCAAAAACACAATTTTGTAGCATTTCCCTTAGATGGTAAGTATTACACTCAATCAATATTTAGGATAATATAAAGCAACCATTACAAATGTACAGCTTTTTACAAATGTTGAAAGATTACGACATAATTGTTCACGGGAATTAATAGATTTAAAGATAATTACCAGATGTTCGTGTGGTAATGCCGGCCTGACCGGTGGTCATTTGGTACACTGATGCATAGTAAAACCAGTGGGATTGGCTAATTGTTTTACTGCAAACAAATATTAGCAAAAAACCTCAGAACATATTTATGAAACACAACGAAGAGAAGATGTGGTTGACGGGCTGAAGGTTCTACAAACCTGTCAGAAATCCAAATAAACAACTGATTCCTGCAGTTTTCTGAAGCCCAGCAGCCACTTTGGCTAATAAATAAACCCAGAGTGGCTCCAACATCGACTCTTTAGCTTCCAGGTTCAACTGGAATGCCTCGCCGTGTCCTCAGCCAACGATTTTCTATCCAGGAGCAAATATCACAGATTTAATATAAATGAATACTTGCTTCGTCTTTACAGCTTTTGTCGCAGTGGGCAATAAATCAATTAATTGCATCATAAATTAAAATGAGTTCAATAATTTCCATTTGCATAGTTTATTATTTTTCTCTTTTTTTCTCTTGGATGATAACAATTTTTGTTCTGGTGTTTTGGTTTTAACTTGCTCTTTATTTGAAGGATAATTTTGTTTTCAGAGACTTAGTCATTCATTTAATTTGTTGTTTCTGTTTATTTTGGATACTTAAAATGTCTTAAAGTTCCAGTGTTAAATGTTTACTAGAATTTAAAGTTTAAGCTTTGATAATATGTTCTTGTTTTATTATTCTATTACCGTTATGTTAGTTGAAAATAGTCTAAAAACAACAATATTATCGTTTATCGCAATAATTTCTGGGGTAATTTATTGGCCAGCAAAACTTGCGATGTCTCGTCTAACATTGTAACTTATTAAACAGAACTCTTAAAGTTTTCCTTTAAATAAAAAAGGAGTCATTTTAATAAAGAAGTGATATTCTGGTAGTTTTCTTCCTGTTTTTTCTAGAAGCAAGAGCAAAAATCTCACAACCTCAGCCTCTGATCAGATTTAATAAAGATGAATTTGCTGTTTCATTTTTACAACTTTTGAAGCAGCTTTTGAAAAATGTTGACCAGCTGAGCGTCTCACTAAAAATATTTTTTCAATCCTTTGCAGTTTTGCTGCGTTTCTCCTCACAACAGACGAACCAAAGCTAAATTACAGCAGGGTGAAGCAGCGGGGGCAGTAATATTGATGTTCGTCGGTGTGGTTGCACATGGACTTCAAATTTCAGCTTTATTTTAAATTTGAGCGATGCCTCCGTAGCGAAAGGTTGTATTTAAATGCAGAAACCAGGCAGAGGTTTGATTATTGGGTTGCAGAAAAATCCGATAGTCTGCAGAAGCTACTTTTCAGACTTCTGCTGTTCTTCCGAGGATTATTTTAGCTGTTGGGCTGGAAATGAATTCGCGATAGTGCGGTTCGGTTCTTTCCATCACTCGGTGTGAGATTACGATTCACGCATCGGGTCCTTTGCGTTACTCACCGACAGGAACAACAGTTTCTACCATGAAACAACGCGGCCTGTAATGAATGCTAATGTGTCATTGTTCCTCTTTGCATTCCCCCGGTGGTTTCTCTGTGACAGAACCGGCGGCTGAGCGGCTGCCAGCCCGGCTCTGTGGAAGGAGCCCGCTGGCACTGCAGCGCTGCCGGGACCCGCCAAGCCTCTCCTCCGCCCCGTCAAAGAGGCTCTGTGTGCAGCCCGCTCGCTGCCTCCCAAACCGCAGTCATCATCAAGGCGATCCTGCAGTTTAGGAACCGTGCAGCCTCCCTCCTCTGCCTCGCCCAACCCCCATCTTCATCACCGTGTTGGGCTCAGATTTATCTGCGCTGCAGCCTGAAGCAAACATATGCAAGGCAGCCTTATTTATGTAGCACCTTTCAGCCAGAGACGATTCAAAGTCCAGCACAAGGAAGGTAAAAACAAAAACAATCAGAAAAACAGGTCAAAATTAGACAGATTACATCTAAACAGATTTTAAATAATTAAATAAAAAATACATAATCAGTGGTGATCATTTGCAGCTTTCAATCTACAGCCCACACACAGTTCAGATTTTTACATTTTAAATCTAATTTTAAATTATTTTTTAATTGGATTTAAATAGAATTTGCACAATCATTAAAAATCTCTTAAAGAAAAAAGTTTATCTTTTTATTACATTTTTTAGGTTTTTCTTTGGAGGGAGGGTTCATTATTATTTTTCTGCATTTTTTTAAGTTTAATTTTAGTTTTTGTCTTTTAATTTTACTTTTTAAAATGCTCATTACTATTTTAATGTAAATATAACATATTCATCATTTTTATTTTATACTTCTGCATTATTTTTTTTTATTTTTGTTGAATTTTACACATTAACGGACAGAAAAAAAGAACAACTGTTTCAAAGCAATTTCAATCATACAAGCAAAGTAACAAGATGTATATCTCCCATATTTACAGTATTAAAAAAAACTTAATTGAACAAATTTACTACCGGTGTGAAAACAGGATTATTCTTTCAAAGCACTTGCTAATATTTAGCCAAGTTTTAATAAATTACATAAAAGCTGATTTTGGTGCAGCATAGTCAACTTTTCAGTAAAAGTCACCATCTGCGTCATCCACCTGTGGTAATCAGGTCAAATTTGTATCATATATGAACAGCAGTTTGGGGCCGCACAAAATCAATCCACGGGCCACAAATGGCCCCCGGGCCGCACTTTGGACACCTTTGGTTTCAAACAACGCTCAGTGGTTTATTTCAGCAGGTTTCTGTGGATGAAAACTTTCCTGAAACCGATCCTGTGTTTACGGTTTTTAAAACAATATGGCTGACATGTTTGTTTTTAAAAGTCCAGGCCACAAGTAAAATAACTCAGTTCAGTCAAACAGCTGAAACCTGCTAGCTTAAGCTAAAACAGTTTTTAGTATTTTATGATTGAACTGCTGATTTGTGCCTGAATAAAAACACAGCTTCATCTGTCTTCGTTCCCCTGAGACAAAACCACATCAGTGAACGCAGAGCCAAACGTTCATGTGTATATTTAGCCCCACTTTTGTTGTCTTTTGCTCTACGCTGTAATTTCCACGTGCACACAGAGGAACGTGCACGCGTCTCGGTCGTTGCCGCCCGGAGCTTTGATGTGCATTAGCGAGGAGAGAAGCCGGTATTTATAACCGCTCGTATCGTTCCTGCATCCAGGGTCGGCCGGCCGGTGAAAATCTGCTTCCGTTCTTAGATGGGCTCCATTGATCAGGCCTCCATTATACGGGTAGATGTGACTGTGTTGAGTCAATCCCGGCTCAATAAGCAGCCGGAGCTTCAGATGCAGCTGCTCATGTCGGTCCGTGAGGGCTCGCTGTCGGCCATGTTCAATAATCTTCCAGTAAACACTTTGCAAACAGCTCCTGTTACTCGACGCCTGCAGGGTCTCTGCTCATTTCTTCTGACAGCTCTGAAAGCCGATGAACATTTAACCATTATGCGTTGTAGTGTCTTGTGTTTTTATGGGGGTTCGCATTTAATATTTGTAATATTTCGTTTGGTTTTAGTTCTAAGAAGCTCGGATGCAGAACATTTAGGATGTCTTTATGGAGAAATTTAAGACTTTTTAAAGACCATTGTGAATTAAATTTAAGATCTGCATTGTGATAAATGTACAAAAGAAAAGAAAAATGCATTTATTACTGCTCTCTGGTTCCATGATCTACTCTTTTCCTTTTCGAAGCTGTATTTCCCTCCATAATAACAACTTTGTTAAAATAAAAATAATCTCTAGGTTAAACTGGTGCTTTACCACCATGTTTTAAATCCACTTAAACTCCAATTTCAGAGTTTTTGTTGCACCAAATGCTTCTCTTGGGTCAGTCCTAGTATCAGCAGCACTTTCTGGGGAGCTTTAGAACGCCAGGGGAGCAAAACTGATACATTTCTGGGGTCTGTTTGTGGCTTTTGGCAGCAGCTCTCTGCTTCTCACACTGCATATGGCTCTCTACAGCCTCGAGTCGAGTCGTTTTGAGCAGAATGTATGTAGCATCATACGGGTTCGCAACAGAAGTGAGTCAGTAGTGAAGACAGACATCATCCAGTCAATGAGTGATAAATTTGATCAATTAACCAAAAACAGGATTTCTGCAGGATTCACCAACTCAATTTAATACTTTTAAAGACCATTGTGATTGAAATTTAATACCTGTATCCTGACAAAAATGTGCAAAAGATGATAAATTAGCGATAAATTCACACTTACTCAAGTTGGATGTAAAAAAGCTAGCTAGCTGGCTAGCAAGGGTATAAGAACATGAAAGATTAAATACTCCTGCCACAACAAAATTTAAGACCTGTATTAAAGTATTTAAGGCGTAACTACATTTTCTAAATTAATTTAGAACTTTCTAAGACAACTATGAATGAAATTTAAGACTTCTGCAGTGACAGAAATGTACACAACACATAAATTGGTGATGACTTGGCACTTAACCGTGATTGATGTAAAAATGCTAGCTAGCTAATTAAGGGTATATTAGCAGCTAGTCAGCAGTAGCTGCAACTGCCTCAAGTCAAAGAAAGTAATTAAGATGTCTGCGTGCAACAGAATTTAAGACCTGTAATTAATATATTTAAGGTAAAATTACAGTTTTAAAATGAATTTAAGACATTTTAAGGCCTTAATTTTAGATGAACATATTTAAGACTTTTTAAAAAGACTTTTTAAAAATGCCCAGATGGACAGCTTCATCTTGGATTTGTGCCTCAGAACATAAATGTTGTAAAAAGTTGACATTTCAGTTGTAGTAAAGGATTTATTCTCTCTTTCTGCGCAGATGACGCTGAGAAAGTCTCAGTGATGTAAAATCTGTTGGCAGGAAATGTGAACTTCTGATTAGATCAACCTGACATGACTAAACAACAGTCCTAAAAACAGGAGGTGCTTTCCTTTCATCCTCTGGGAAAAATAGTTCCAGGTAAATGGTTTAGTGCTACCGTCCTAGCAGGGTAGATTCAGTGGAAAGGACAGTTGATAAATAATGGCTTCAGGAAACTACCAGCACTCCTCTTTTTTCCTTTTTTTGCTGAAAGCATCTGTATTTACTTGTTCTCTGGAATCAAGGACAAAAACAAAAGTACTAGTGTGCCAGCAGAGGGTGATAATGTTGACATTAATCACATTAAAGTTCAAAAGAAAAATCTGAGCATGGCTAAAGCAGTGCTAGGCTAAAGACTTTTCTGCAGAGTCAACAAAACAGGATAAATTTGGAAAATTATTTATGTGCTTTTGCTGAAACCGGTTTATAAGAACCCGAATCGATCGGAGTGAATGAAGCGTTTCTTTGGAGCGTCTTTGATCCGAGGATTAACCCAGATTCTTACAGCAGCAGTGTGTGTGGGAGTGAGGTTAAATAAACCACATCGTGTGCTCCTGGTGAGGAAGGAACATGCAACCCGGTTTAACCGGGTGACTCTCTGTTCAGGGCCAATATTCAGGCAGAAATCAGGTTTAATGGAAGATAAAACAACAAATGATTTACCTGCACTCAGCTCTTAATGTCATTAAATGATCAATGCTACTGCTTTAATGCTTTCATCATGGCAGCCTGTGTGACCGGTCAGGAAAACTGGAAACTGTGCCAGTTTCTTCCTGGCCTCCAGCCACAGAACCAGGCAAGTCTTATCCGCTCTAATGACTCCTCAGGATGTGTCGGTTGGATCGACACACCTTCTTTTCCCAAACACACACTCACTTAGAGGTTCACCTGGATCCCCGCCTGGCGCTCAGCCCTGCAGCGTGGCGCGCTCTCAGACTCGGGCAGCCGGTCCGCTTGGTGTGGCGCTGCTGGTGCTGCCTGATCTGTGGAGGAAACGGACAGGAAGGCTCATCTCTGCACACAGTCAGTGTGTGTGTGTGTGTGTGTGTGTGGATTAGACGGGTTACACGGTGGAGACAGCAGCAGAGGCAGGTTGGTTAGTCTCTGTTTTGGTTTGCTCAGGGAAACGGATGGAGGAAGTTTACTACAGCAGCAGCAGCGTTTGAAACAATAAACCGATCTGGGATGACTGCAAATGTTTTTCCACAATGTGGTTTTGCTTTAGAACCATGTTGGATACCAGTGTTAAACCAAGTGTGTTTCAGGTCTGAATAAATGGGGAAAATGAAAATAAAATGGACATTATTCCCAATATCCAACCAAACATTCCTCCTTTCTTCCGTCTGTCCGTATTTCGAGGTTGACCTTCGTGCTCATTTCAAGATAAAAGTTTGTATTTATATTCTGAAAATGCTACAAATTCTCTGGAAAGATGAATAATTCAGAAGAAGATTCTGATGTTGTTCGCCATCTTCTTCTCTTGTCTTGGCTAACTTCTGATAACCATTAGCTGAATGAGTTTTCTTCTATTAAAATGACAGAAATCTAAAATTATTATTTTTGCACAAAGAAAACTAATAACTGTGAAGATAAAGAAGATCCTTCTGTCTCTTGGTTTCTGTTACAAACTTTGGAATAATCTTTGACTTGGGTTTCATTTTGGGAATCATGTCAAATCCCTGGTTTGATTCCTGGTTTCTTGTGAAACGTCTCCAGCTTTACCTGTTTTCTCCCGTTCTGAGATAGAAATCTGAATCCATACTTTTGTTTTGTCTCGTCTGGATTATTGGAATGTGCTTCACAGACATCTAACCAAAACATCCCTAGAGCGGTTTACTCCTGACTAAATCCTCAAAAATGTGTCTTGTATTTACACTTCTAATCCACTGTGGCCTAGTCAAAGTCTGGATTTAAATCCTAGAATCCAATTGAGATGAAGCATTGTGACCTTACATGGATATTTCCTGCCTGAAAACCTTCATTTGGGGATGAATTAAAACATTTTTGCAAAGGAGAGTGGGCCAAAATCCGTCCGCAGGGTGTAAAAGATAATGACCAGTTATAATAAACGCTTGTTAGCGGTTGTTCCCACCAAGGGCGGCACAACCAGTTATTAGGTCTGGGCTCAGTTTTCATCATTTGAAACCTGCAATTTCTATTTACTCTGGTTATCTTTGTCTGATATTAAAATCTGGTGATCTAAAAATATTTACGTGATTATAGAGACGGTCCTGTCTGGTACGAAACTTTCAAAACTGTTGTCAAAGTTAAATTGGTTTTGTTTCCGTGCAACTGTAAAATGAAATTTATTAAGATTTATTTACAATTAGTTTCTTTGAAATGTGATTTCAGTGTATACACAAGTGCAGAAGAAACAGATTTGACTGTAAACCACTCACACTTTGAGGAGTTGACTCTGAACGACCACTAGTAGATCTTAAATCCAAAATAAATTGGCCAGTTTAAAACTAAATTTAAAAATGGCTTTATTTATTGTTATTGTTAAAGAGTAACAAAACCCCAAATAATTTTTTTTTTGCATTAAGCTATCTAAACTGGTATTTAGAAGGTGCTGTTTTTGTATTTCTGTACAAATTGTGACATTTTTGTGAAAATGTGTTTAATTCTGTGATATTTGGCTTTAAGTAGTCCCAGTGCTGCCCTCTATGGGTTGAATCTTGGCCTCTGCAGTGGAATTTTCCTATTGGTTACAAACGGTACAGCTTGATTCATGTCTACCTCACAGTCCCACGTTCTGGTACAAAGGCTCATTCAGACACACTGATAAAGTTTCTCAGCTTTACACGTGTGATTCATTTGCACATGGAGTGCAATGAGAAAAGTCTCCAGATTTTCCACTTTTTGAAAAAAACATTTGCTAGAAGTATCTTAAATTTTTTAAATATTCGAGATAAAAATGCTAAGTTGGTCACTCTTGACCTGAACACATCCCCTCTGTTCATCCCCACACTTGGCCACGCCCCTCAGCGTCTCTTGGCCACGCCCCTCAGCGTATCTTGGTCACGCCCACTTTCGGTGGGATTTTTCTAAATTTTGCTTTGGGCGTCGTTTTGCTTTCACAGGGAATTTAGTTACACTTTAAACTACAAATTTGAAGCTTTCACTTGTTTGTGTGTGTGAGAGAGAGAGAATTGGAGCAATCCTTGGCGCCCTCTGCTGGCCAGGAGGACCAAACAGTAGCTTACTAGCTTAAAAGCTAATCATACTTAGTTTAAAATGTCAAAAAGCTTTTGCTGCACAGAACAAAGCTTAGAAATTCAAGACAAGTTTATTCTCAAACCTCGGAAATAGTCTCTATCCTACTGAACACTTAAGTCTTTATTTTACTGTTTTGCTTTTGTTTGCTCATGTCCAAAAGTAGCTTTCCCTTTAGTTTAGCATAAAGATGGCAGCAGTGATGGCAGCAGAATCCCTCTCTTTGTTGCAGATGAGAACAATGTCGGATGAGGCAGAACAGAGAACGTGTGATGAGGATTTTGGTTCTGAGGAAGAGGAGGGCGAGGAAGGAGACGTGGAGTCCTACCTGGAGGACAACAGCAGCGAGCTCATGGACCGACTCCGAGAGCTGGAGGTGAGTTAATAAGACCTCTTATACACAGAACCAGATGAGGATGTTGGGGTTGGAGTCAGATGATCTGCTGTGGCGCCCCCTAGAGGGGATGAGAAAATTTTTACATTGGTATGTTTATAAATATTTTGGTTTTTCCTGACAAATCATGATCTTGTAGAGTTGGGTGACAGGGACTTAGTTTCACCATAATTTCTAGTATTATTGTGATAATGAAAGTGACAATAAATAAGAACAATTTTCTTGCTTCTTTTTTAAGACACCAGGCAGATAAAGAAGTATGATTTGTATAATTAAATCCTGTATCATAACTGCATTTAATCATATTTTCAAATTTATTGTTACTTTTATTGAACAAACTGGAAAAAAATTGTTAAATTAACAATTCGGACATTTTGGGTGGTTTAAAGTTAGTTGGAGTTTATTGTGACAACAATAAATCAAAATCTCTATCATGATAAATGATAATCGATACGATAAATGCCCACCGCCATCGTCTTGTCCTGTAGTTTTAGTGTTTCTCTATAAACATCTGACTTTCACCTGTTGCCCGTCTATTTGCAGGCGGAGAACTCTGCTCTGATGTTGGCGAATGAGAGCCAGAGGGAAGCTTATGAACGTTGCTTAGATGAGGTGAGTCCATGTCGGGAATGAATCGTTCAGAAAGCGCAGAGTAACTCTGTGATGATTTTCTGCTTCATTAACAGGTGGCCAATCATGTGGTCCAAGCTCTGCTTAATCAGAAGGTAATGCCAAACTTCAGTTTGTCTTGAATCTAAATCTGCCCTTTGACCCCTGGATTAAACAGAAAGTCGCTGTGATCCGACTCTGAGCAGGATCTGCGGGAGGAGTGCATCAAGCTGAAGATGTTGGTGTTTGACCTGGAGAGACAGAACCGCGCGCTCTGTGAGCTCTTCCAGCAGAAGCTGCCCAACCATCCCACCACTCACTACCAGGTAGCTCAGACCACAGCTCCACGCAACAACTTTCATGGAAAATGCAAAAGACAAACTTGAGATGTTTGTTGCAGGTATTTGAATTTGAACTGAAATGATCGCCTCTGTATTTCTGTACTAGATTTGATATCATTGTCAGGTATGGAAAATGCTCACCTGTCATTCCTGAATATCTATTAGTGCATAAAGTTATTACATTTTTACTTATTTCTATCCCAAAAAATATTTAAAATGAATGAAGTCAAGTCAGGACATTTCATCAGCAGGGCAGCTGAGAGTCCTTTACATCATAAAAAGATAGCACAGTCATCAATTCTGAAACAATCAATAAACATTACATTTAAAATACTGCAATCAGAATCATTATCAAATATACAACAAAAATAAAAAAACAAGTGCCTTTTTAGTCTTGATTTAAAGGAAGTCAGTGTTTCTGCAATTTTGCAGTTCTCTGGAAGTTTTTTCCAGGTTTATGGTGCGTAGAAGATGAATGCTACTTCTCCATGTTTGGTTCTGGTTCTTGAAGGTAAAGCAGAGCAGAACCAGAAGACCTGAGAGGTCTGGAAGGTTGATACAGCAGCAGCAAATGTATTTTAGTGCTAAGCCGTTCAGTACAGAATCATTTTAAGGTCTATTCTCTGATCTACAGGGATCCAGAGTAAGACCTCTAGCTGTCTGATTGACCTTTTAGGCACTGATGCAGTAATCAATGCAACTAAAGATAAACACATGAGTTTCTCTAGATCTTGCTGGGACATTAATTCTGTGAACCTGGAAATGTTCTTCAGGTGACAGAAGGCCGGCTTTATATCTGTCCTTATGTGGCTCTGAGGGTTCAGGTCAGAGTTCATCACTGCTCCCAGATTTCAGGCCTGATCTTTAGTTTGTATTTGTAATAACTGGAGCTGTGTGCTGACTCTGGATCGCTCCTCTTTAGGTCCAAAGTTAATAATGTAAGTTTTGTTTCTGTTTAGCTGGAGGAAGTTAAGGCACATCCTCACTTTGATTGGTTCTAAGCCTCTGGTGCTCGGACGGGTTTGGAGTGACATCGTAATGTAGAGCAGTGTATTATCATCATCTGTGTAGTTGTGGCAACTAATAGTATTTCTTGAGTGAGAAGTTTGTTAAATATTGTAAAATCACACACCATAAATCAGATGTAATCACCGATGAGTTGTCTGAATGTCTAAAGCTTTTTCCTTGACACAGTGATGAATCTGGGGCGAATCACCCGGGTCTCATTTTGTTCCTACAGTTACCAAACTGAACCGTCTCATTGTTTTGTGTGTATCTAATGGCCTGCGGGGCATGTGCTGTCTTCCTAATTGCCCCATGATTCTCCTGTTGCAGGTCCAGGCGGGACCCCTCCCAGACTACAATGCACAGCTGCACAATGACTCGGCCAAACAGGTGGAGCCGGCCCAGACTGAAGCACAAGCCAAGGTAACTATTAAAGAGCCAAGCATGTAGAGTTTTAACAGACACTGAGGAGAAAACGGTGGGTCCACAAACCCCACCTGTGGGCGTGTTGAATTCTGACCTTTGCTCTGTTTTTAGCTGAGGCTGCTAATCTCGTTCTCAGTCATTTCCTGTACGCATGCACTCAAAGGTCTTCATGAACTGAATTGTTCAATTTGTTTAGGTGTCCACACTGAATACACTTTTGATCTTAATCTCCTTCTTTCAAAAGGGAAATGGCTTCCACACACAACATGCCTCCCCGGGCCCCCGTGGCCCCGCCGCCTCCATGGAGGCCCTGTCTCCATTCTTCAAGAAGAAAGCGCACATCCTGGAAGTCCTGCGCAAAATGGAGGAGACGGACCCCCTGAAGTTCCACCCGTCCACCACGAGCTTGTCTTTCTGCGACTACAGCCAGGTGCTGATGTCAACAGAGGCTGTTCTTGCCACCGCAGACCCCCACCCGGTCCAGTGCAAGTCCCACCACACACACTGTCACTGCTCCTGCAGCGACGCTGACGCACACCAGCACGTCAACGGCGACGGCGCGGTGAAGTGTGAGGGAGCAAGCACGTGCTGTTTACACTGCAAAAGGAGTCCGGACAGCGCTCCGAAGCCATGCAACCATGTCTGTAGTCCATCAAAAGCCAGCTCCTCCACCCAGAGTCATGCTCCTGCAGCCACAACGAGCGAATGTCACAGTAAGACCCGAGCAGGAGAGTCCAAGCAATGTGCCGTCAACAAGGGCCACCAGCAGCCAGTAGGCACCTCCGCCCACTCAGTCACAGAGACAGCTCAGGCTCTGGAGGTGGCCAGAGTGGAACAGGACAGCTCTGAAAGTGGTGTGTCTGAGGAGCTGACTGGTTTCTGTGGCACCTCCAATCTGCCCAGTTCTGTAGAGGAGAGCGTACAGATCACTCACTGTAATGCGGATACAAGCAGCAGCATTCACAACGGCTTGGGGCATTCGTCCAGCACCGCGCTGATTGACCCCTCCACTATCCCCGAGAGAGACCTCACAGACCAGGAAGCTTCCTCAGTCCGAGCCGGTGCATCCGTCAGTCCGAGCCCTTCTTGTCTCAGTGATGTCAAAGCTGCGGCCATCAACTCCCCGTCCAAGCTGCTCAAGTTCTTGAAGATCCCGTCAATAGGGGACAAGGCCCAGCCACCAACCACGGCAGTTCGTCTGAGCC
Source organism: Poecilia latipinna (assembly GCF_001443285.1). Taxonomy (NCBI): domain Eukaryota; kingdom Metazoa; phylum Chordata; class Actinopteri; order Cyprinodontiformes; family Poeciliidae; genus Poecilia; species Poecilia latipinna. The sequence continues at coordinate 119,962 of NW_015112621.1, read as the reverse complement.
CACAGCTCACACGCAACTCCAGAATCCCATGTCGCACCAACAACTATGAGGTGTACCACTCTCCGGTTCCTTCCCGCAGAGCCACCACCACGGAGAGGTGCAAGCAGCCCCCACCCCCACCGTCCAGGTCCGAGTCCTACCCTGCTACGCACTCGGCACCGACCTCCCCTCCACAGCCTGAAGATGTCTGCTCTCTGCCTCCTAAGGAAATAAGCTACAGCAGTCTCTCTGCACCAAAAACTAGTGACAGCTCAAAGTTGGGAAATCCATCTGCTGCGTCCATGGGTTCACCCAGGGCTTCCCAAAAGGTCCCCCATTATGAAAATGTCTTGGAAATGTCCGCCAACAGAGAAGAAGAGCCAAGCCAGGGTCTTGAGAAAAGAAGCACTATTCCATCTCAAGCAAAGGCAAACGGTGGTGAGAGGAAGCTTGTTAAGTCTTTACCAGAAAGTGTCCTGAATCCTTCTCCTCAGCGAAAGCAGTCATCTTCGTCTACGTCGGAGTCGACGTCTGATGATGAAGAGGATTCAGACAGTCCAGTATGGGTCAACCATCACAGTTTACCCAACACAGCCGCCCTCAACAAAGCTCAGAGCCAAGCAAGCTACCCAAGAATAAGAGACAAACATGAGATGAACGTAAGGGAAGTCTCTCAGCCTCCGCCGCCTCCGGTCCGAAGAAGCGACTCCTCATCCATCCCCAAGAGGCCTAGCTCTGGTGCGGGTAGAACCCAGGCTGACTCCAGTCACCATGCTTTCAAAGACAGACTGGCGGCACTGGGCAAGCTAAGGAGTTCTGAGGATTTACAAATCAGGCCTGTTGACGCAGTGACTGAGGGCGCGCCTGGAGAGGAGAGAAGCAAGATGGCAGAGAGATCCTCAGAGGTCCATAAAGAGGAGCAGAGGCATTCAAAGTACCAAGACTCTTTAGATCGTAAACCTAAAAGTAGCAGTGTTGGTCTGACGTACCCGGGTCCATCTCAGATGTACGAACAGACCGGGAAATCTCAATCAGCAAAACAAGAACTGTGCGTTCCCAAACCTGAGGGCTCCAAGAGCAAAATTGGGTTACCGTCCCCCAACACAGATGCTCCCCAGGTTCTACGCAACAACATCAAGTGTCCTGGCTCCCTGAATCTGGCTTACAATGTCAAAAGTGGCCCCCAGAGTAGCAAGAGTCCTAACAAAATCCCCCCGAAGTCGCCTTCCAAACCTTGCCAAGGCGTATCTGTCCACCGGGGCGGAAAGCCTTCGGAAACGCCGCGTTACTCATCGAAGTCAGAGGAGAGGACAAAAATCAGCGGGAAAGGAAAGAAGAATCCAATGTATGGTGACAGCCTTCCACCTCCTCCTCCGAGACCCCCAACTGAGGCGGAGAAGCCGTTACAGCCGGCTCCCACTCCACAATCTGCTATTGAGCAAAAAGTGATGAAGGGGATCGAGGAGAACGTCCTAAAGCTTCAGGAGCAGGACCGCGGGGGGCAGAGCAGTGAAGTCAAGCAGAAAGCCTCAAACGGCATCGCCAGCTGGTTCGGCCTGAAGAAGAGCAAGCTGCCCGCGCTGAGCCGCAAAACGGACGCCACCAAGGCAAAAGACGAGAAGAAGGAGTGGAAGATAAACATCCCCTCAGTGGGCAGAGACTCCAAAATGGCCAGTAGATGCAAAGAAGGCGTGGAAGGTCTGAACATCTCGACTCTGATGGAGAAGGCTGAGGGCCTGAGGAGGGCCCTGGAGGAGGAGAGGGCCTACGTGGAGAGGTCCGGCAGGGGCCACTCCTGTGAGGTGGTGATGGACCAAGCTCAGGGACAGCTGGCTGTGATGTACAGAGGGGGGCGCTCTGACAACTTCATGCAACAGCTGCTTAACAGGTGAGGTTCAGAACAGGACCTCAGAAACGAGGCTCAGCAGTCTGGGGAATGGCCTTTGTTATCGTCTCACTGGGAAAAAAGCAACTTTCCAAAGTCCACCACCTCCAGCCTTTATGTTGTGGTCACCTCTAGACTCACGCAGCTTAAACCAGATATTTACATTCACTGAATAAAAAGACATATACTCATTTTTTTCTCACCATCTGAAGTTATACCTCTCTTGTTTTAGGTCCATAAGAATTACCCAAATTATTTCTATTTCCTAAATCCCAGAAAACTTTGCAAGAACATTTTGTAGAAAGCGTTAACCCAAGTCATACAGTCTAAAAGACAGTTATGCTTCATACCAAACAAATGTATGTAAAACTTTTGATTTCAAGAAAAGTTACAAAAATATCTCTAAAAAATTATCTCAACTGGTTTTCTGGCATTTTGCAAATAGAAATAATTTGAGTAGTTCTAACGGACCTAAAACAAGACAAATTTAACTTCACAATGAGAAAAAAATGTTTGTCTTTTTATCTGGTGCATGTAAAAGTCTGGTTCCTGTTGTATCTCTGTACGGTTCCTAGCTCAGGTTTCTGTGTGGACATTAAAAACGTTCATGCAGCTCCATCAGGTTCCTGCCGTTTTAAAAGAGCAGACATTTCACAGCGTTTCACATGCATCATATTTTAATCCACCATCACATTTGCATTAGGCAGTTATTTACATAGACGGCTGCAGTTATTCACACTGGAGACAGTGTTGGTCTGTGGTCCATTATAATAACCCAACATGAGTTTAAAACTGGGTTAGTCTTTAAAATAACTCAGTGAGCAAAATGGAAACAGAGTATCTACATCTTCAATTTGACGGCTGATTAAAAGCAAATAACCGAAATCTAGTAACAGTAAAGTTTTGGGGTCTTAATGAATGCAATCGATGTGTGGAAACTGTAATAATTACTGAGGTCTTCCTCCTTCTGCGAATCCCTGAGGTAGATCATAAAATGTTTTGCAGCCTTTTATCTAACTGTGGGTTTCAGAATGCAGAAATATACGTGTAGCCTCTGAAAAGCTCTGCTAACTTCATTTTGTGGTTGATGAATGTAGAGTGGATGGGAAGGAAGTGATCAGTCTGCCGCAGCGCCGCCTCTCGTTCGACTGTAAGACCTCCAAGCCGGTTTTCACTCAGCAGACCAGCGTCATCAGTCACACCACCAGTCATGACGACATGGAGAAGGTTCCTTTATTCTTCATTTTTAGCTTAGACTGACACTTGGTAAAAATAAGCATCCAGAACTTTGATCACATCATCAAAATGAAAACCTGTTTACATGATTTCAGCTTTAAAGTCCATATTCGGCCTTAGATTCGTGCGGTTTGTCTCTCAGGTGTTCACGGCTTTCTTGGTTCTTGTTTTCTTCATGCAGGGATCAGACAGAATCAGCAAGATCACATCAGATGAAAACCTTGCAGATTCAGTTCACTCTCAGCACTTTGCAGGTAAGAGGCATGTGCAGGAGTTTCAAGGTGTTTTTTCAAATGTTTATGACGTCTGTGATGATTTCACTTCATCTTCCAGCTCATTAGCATCAAATTCTTATCAGCAGCAGGATTTCAAAATGATCGTGTAAGCAATGTGTCCATTTCAAAGAAAGAATCACACAAACTGAACTGGACACGTCAGACCCTGAATACGAAGCTTTTTTCAAATTAAAACTTTCTTTCAATTTTAAGATGTTTATTCTGGGAAAAAAAATCGCATCTGCTTTCTGCTAGTAATTTGCTAATATTCTGGTAATATAACAAACATTATTGCAGCGTTGCTCATCGTATAACTCTCAAAGGATTTCAAAAAGTGGCTTTTATTCCAGTCATTCCTTCTGTGAGTTGTATGATAGTTTTAGGGCAATAAAGCTGCAATGAAGTCACAATACCAGCAGAAATAAAGAGGCAATCTTATCCGAAAAATGTCTTAAAATACAGGGGAACAGTTGTTTTAATGAGAGAAAAGCTTCTAGTGTTATTGAGATCTGACTTCACTGTCTGGTTTAAAACCAGCTGACCAAATGGGCTGGAGCTCAGGTTGGGTTGCTAGGCGACAGGCTGAGTTCCGCTGGGGTTGCTAGGTAACAGCCTGGCTTTAGCTGGGGTGAAGGGTCAGTGCCTGTTGATTTGTTATGTTATATTCAGGAGGTTTTTAGAAACGACTCATTTTCCAGACACTGAAAAACATACATTTATTGCTTAATTTTAATCTCTTGATTTTTTTTTATTAGCTGTAGAATCCCAAGTAGAAGTATAAAAATGTGAAAAATTTTGAATTTTGCTTAATACTTCCAAATTAATGGTTGAATTGCAGATCCAAGAGGGAATTTAAACACTTTCTAGTGGTAAAGTGTGACCCTAAAGCATTCCCAAACCTGAAGTGTTTTGCTTCCTCTTTGCTCCTCAGGTTCCGGTGCTTCCACCTACACCCTGGACAGCGGCATCGGCACGTTCCCTCTTCCCGACTGCAGCAGCGGAGCCGCGGGTCGGGGCCCGTCCAAGGGGCGGGCGGGGGCCGAGCATCACTCCGCCGGGTCCCCGGGTCGGTCCGGGCGGCGGGCCCGAACCCTGGACCGGGAGCTGACATCGCAGGAGGAATGCTTCACGTCGCACAAGCAGTTGATTCCCACCATCCAGTACTGCTCCATGCTGGAGGGGAGGAGCTCCGCCGGAGTCATACGTGAAGGTGCCAGAAAAAAAAAATCTTCATCTTAGCTCAGGGATGTTCAAAGTGTGGTCCGGGGGATATTTGTGGGCCTCGGAATAATTTTGTGTGGCCCCTGACTGCAGTTCAATAATGTTTTAAGATGATTTTTAAACAGAAAATGTTAAGTACAACACAGGGATTTTTTTCTTTCTATTAGTGCTTTTTTAAATTTTATTTTATATTAAGTCAAGCCACAAGCATCCAGTGACGTTTTACTCAGAAACTTGGATAAACCCATTCATTATACTTGACTTTACACAAGTTTTTTAAACAAAAATTCTCATTTTATAAACATTTTTACACAAAAATAGATGGTCCAAAAAATTTAAAAACTGCAAACATGAAGACAAATTTTATACTACACTGCAAAAACACAAAATCTAACCAAGTCTCATTTATCTTAGCAAGACAAATGATCTAGTTTCAAGTAAAAAATCCTTTCTATTGATTTTAAAAAGTACTAGATCCGTTGGCAGATTATTTCACTTATTTTTCCCACTTTCTAAGTAAAATAATCTGCCAGTGAAACTAATGCTTCTTTATAACATTAAGAAAATATTGACTTAAAACAGGCTTCTGAAAAGTTATTGTTAGTTTTGTCTCATTTCAAGTGTGCTGAGATATTTACACTAGAAACTAGACTAGAAATACTTGATAAGATTTTGTTTTATCAAAAATATTACTATTAATAATATTTTTTTGTGCAGGTAAAAGATAATATTAGTTTTGTGTTTTTGATTGGAGGGGAAAAGTTTATTTTTTTTTCCTCTTGAAGACTTTCAACCTGTAGGACTTTTTGCACTTGGTGCAAAAAGTTTGGGTAACACTTTATTTGATGGGTGTGCATAAAACTGACAAGACACTGTCATAAACATGAAACAACATCTGTCACAAACATGAAGGAGTCTTTATGAATGATGTCATGAAGTGTCATTCAGTAAATAATGACTTTTAATGCAAAGTTGCTTTAAAAGTTGCCTTGAAAGTCCATCAAAAGTGTCATTATTTACCGACTGACACTTCATGACAACATTCATAAAGACTCATTATTTACCGACTGACACTTCATGACAACATTCATAAAGACTCCTTCATGTTCAGGACAGATGTTATGCCATGTCATGCCAGCCTTATGCACGCCCCGTCAAATAAAGTTTACCAAAGTTTGGACACCCCTGCCTTTGTTTTTGTTGACCACATCAAAAGTTTTTAAGGTTTTAATTCATCTTATTTTCCATCTGCAGATAAAGAGGCACACGGAGCAAACGTGTTCTCTCCTCGCTCCAAGACTTGGACGTTCCCCAATCTGAAGACTCCAGCCGGACCTGCAGAGGTTTACCTGGCCGTGGAGGAAGAGGAGGAAGAGGAAGACGCAGTAACATTCGGATCCCCGTTCAGAGGGGTGAGCTATCCTTCATGAAACAAAAAGAAGTTTGAATAAATTTGCAAAAGTTACGTACAAGTATATCTCAATAAATCAGAGCATCATGGAAATGTTATTCTGATCCATTAGAGGCTTTTATTTTAAGTCTGTTTTTCTTATTAAAATCAAAATGTCCATATTGCACTGCAAAAACACAAAATCTTACCATTTCTATTTTTGATCTAGTTTCTAGTCCAAATATCTTAACAGACTAGAAATAAGACAAAACTAACTGATAAGTAACTTTTCAGTAAGATATAGGAGCTTGTTTTAAGTAAATGATTCTTTCATTTTAGCTGATTTTCCATTACAAATGAGCACAAAACTTTAATGATGTTCCACTAATGTTGGTGATAAAAAATATGTTTCCATTTAATTGTGCTAATTTTGATACAGCTGATGGTAACGCAGCTGTTGATAGAAAAGTACTAGTTAAACTGAGAGATATTTAATTTATATGGAAAGATTCTTATGAGTGGAAAAAATCTGAAACTAGTATTTTTTTATTTCAATATTTTTCATATCTTTATTTATTTTCCCTACACAAGTCAAAAATACAAGAACAAACAAGTACAGAAATAGATAAACAATATTTAAATTACTGTCAATGGCAACAAAATATAGAGCAAAAAAGGTTTAGGTTGAAGCGTAAACTTATTACACTTTCACTTTATTGTACATAAAGTTTTACCAAAATCAAAGCAGCAGAATCCTTCCTGTATATTTTCCTAAAACATATCAAGACAAACTTATAATCAAACTTTATTATTGTATTTGTTTAGCAAATTATTTTTATGCATTTATTGTATTTAAAGAGTAAAAAACACAGTTCTAACTCCTCACAATTATTCCACAACCTCTAACTGAAGTATTAATATTAATTTGATTATTAAGTCTTAGGCAAAAAAAAAAAAAGCAGCTTTGTGTTGCGTTTTGCCGCTGTGTGAATAATCTATGTAACGCTAAAACACAGAACCACATTCTTCCCTTCTGAAATATTAATGACTTCAATATTAAAAATTCACAGCTGCAATCCACTTTTGTCTTCTGCACCTGATGCTGTTACATAAGCTGACCATAAAATGTTTTCTTTCAGAACATGAAAGCCGGCGGCCCGTCTTCCAGTCGAGTGGTGGACCCGGGCAGCCTGCCCGTCCCGGCCCAGTCCGGGTTGAGCCGGAGGGGGAAGACGCGCGCGCCCAGCGTCCCCGAGATGAGCCGGGAGGCGGGGCTTGAGCTGCTCAGGGAGCGGCCAGAGGAGGCGCTCTCCCCGAGTCGCCCTCAGGTCCTGGAAACCCCCGAGTCTCTGAGCGACTCGCTGTACGACAGTCTGTCATCCTGCGGCAGCCAAGGGTGATGGCAGAGGGGGCCGGCGGGGGGCAGAGGCCCCATCTGCTCACTCTGATAATACAACGGCGTATTGGGGCCATTGTAGATGGAGAAAATAAAAGGATAAGTTAATTTCCACCAAAAAAAAAAAAAAATCAAATTTTGAGATTAATCTCCGAAATTGTCTAGAATAAATTTGGAAATTTATGAGTTTTCTAGAAAATCTCAGAATTTTCAAAAAAAAAACAAAAAAAAACCGAACATTTTCTCAAATGTCCAAATTCTTTTCTAGAAATTTCCTGAGATTAATCTAAAAATGTATCTGTTTTGTCCGGCAAAGTTTTTGGCTGAAATGTACTCCTAATTTTTTTTGTTTTCTCTCTATTTGGCCTTGACACGCCGCCGTACTGATGCTGCTCACCTTAAAGAAGAAAAAAATCGTGCTTTTGCTGTCATCTGTCAGCTGTTGCAACTGGAAAAGACGGATCGATCTCTTCTCCTCAGGATTTCCAAAACACGTGAAGCCAAAATAATTTAGGTTGCTCACTTTTTCACAATCAGATTGAACTGTGGACACTTCTCTTGAATTGATGTATACAAGACTTAAAAAAAAAAAAAAACGCATGGCCAAGCTAAAGATCAGCACAAGAGGTTGTCACTCTTGTATGGAAGAGGATAAGGGCCACTGAGAAAAAAAAAAAAATTTTTCTCAGAATTCTAGAATTCTGACTTTTTTTCCTCTGAATTTTAACTTTAATCTTCAATTCTATAACTTTATCTTAAGTTCCAGAATTCTGTGAAAGTCTAGAATTCAGATTTCTTTTCTTAGAATTCTGACTTTTAAGTTCAACATTATGACTTTTCAAAGTCCAGATTTTTCTTTCTTTTTTTTTCCAGCAGCCCTAATCTTCTTCCATACTCCTGCTAGTCGCTCAGAACCGTTTTGTTTTTTCGTTCTCATTCTGGTAGAAAACTCTTCATCGTGAAATACTGTTCTTCTTCTTGACATCATTTCACCGTAGAGTGTTGAGAAAAGATTAAAAACAAAACTTGGAGCGTCTAGAAAATAATAATAATAAAAATAATAATAAAAAAACAAAAAATGTTCATGTCTGTGTTCTCTGGTTGCTTCTCATGCATCATCATGTTTTAATGTAAAAAATAATTTTATTGATCACGTTGGTATTTGTTTTCACAGCCAGGGACTTGTCTGTTTCTGAATCATAATGCATTTTAAAGGTAATATATGCCAGCAATAATAACATAGACGAGAGAAAAAAGGCTACATCATCTGATGAAAATGTATTTTTTATTATTTATTTATTTGAAATCATCTTTACGTGAAATCTGCAGTCCATTTGGCTGAGTAGATTCAGCTCTGATCTTTATGTTTCTCCATCTCCGCCGTTGGTTTCTTAGCAAATAGAAAATCCTTACTGCCGTTTTTCAACTTTCTAAATAAAAGTGTTTTGATTTAAGTTCGCTTCAAGTGTTTTTATTTTCCCCCAAAGTGCCGGATTCAGATTCAAGCTGGAAAGGCATCCAATGACATATTTCGCTTTATTTTCAATGTTCTCGAAAACGGAACAAAAAATATAGAATTTGTTTCCAGACTTCGTCCTCTGTGCCAGTTTACATCTGTCCATCATCTGTTTGTTCCCATAAAATGCATAATTACATATTTTGAATACATATTTTAATATGGATTAATTTTTACATTGTTTTATTTAAAATGTGATATGTATTTGTTCATGTACCTAATTCATAGTATATTCTACATTTAATTATCTTATGACTATAGTTTATGCTGCTTTTAGATGAATCAACTTGGAAAATTTGAACTCCATGAAATTGTTTTAAATATTTAAAATTTAAATTCTTGTGTAGTTGGATTACAGCTGAATATTTCCTCTGTGATCCAGATTTTTCTGCGGAGGAACAAACTTATTCTGAATTTATCATTTGTGTGGGTAATTGTAGCAGTAATGGCCGCCGACCAACGATCTTTAACCTGTCAGCGCCAAACTATTTCCAGTTCACTTTGTAACAAGTTTGGTTTTTCTAGGCTGCAACCCAGTTTGTGAGGAAACCCACAAACATTTGTTATTCTGTTATAAATGTTCAGCTTTTCAACCAGAAGACTGAATTTACTTCACATTCTGCAAACATTTCTTTTCTCTGTTCGTTCAAGAACCTTTGACCTCACACTCAGTTTCTCATCTGGATCAGAGTTTCACACATTTTTCTGCACAAACAGATTAAATAATAATTGAGGAAAAACAGGAAGTGTTAATCTGTTCAACACATTTATTGAGCAAATGTATCAAATTAGTAGTTTTCGTTATACATCAACAAAAATTGTTCACAGTTTACACTTAAAGAAAAAAATAATTTTGCACTGCTGCCAAATTGCCTGGTTAACATTGTTATTTGGCAGAATAAGGGTTTAACAGCAGATTTTAGGGAAATTTACAAGAGGCGGGTTCCAGATGAAAGACCTGTCGCTGTTAAATGAGCTGGGGGAAAATAAAAGAGAAAAAGGACAGATGGGACAGTCTCCTTCCCCAGCATGTCTAAATTTATAAACCAGTCTGTCCAGTGACTTTTAGTCAGTCTGGATGGGTTTAATGGGATTAGTTTTTTCTGACAGGTTCTGTTATTTCTTACACAAAACAGGGAAAAACAGAAAGGAAAAAAAAAACTAAAAAAGGTTATTTTCTCTAAATCATGGGACACTAATCTTACATTTCACCACTGTGAACTGAGGAAAACTATAAATAAGCAATCAAACAGAAATTAAACAGTATTCAGCTTCTGAATCTTACATGAGTCTTAAAAGTGAGTCTATTGTCTTAATTTATGGCACTAAATAACAGTAATAGAAACTTCAAGCGCTGCTCAGAATCGGGGCCTGTTAGGCAACACCCCCCTCTACAGGCCGAGCCTGATCACTGCAGTGTTGTGTTCTCCACAGCCAACATGGAACTACCATCAGGGTACCACAAACTTACATTCAACCCTTGTAAGTTTCAAAAATAAGTCAATCAAAAAAACAAAAACATAAGACCACATAAGAGTTAGATTGAGAAAAGGAGAAAGTAAAAAAAAAAAAAAAAAAAGCACCAAGTGCATCGCAAATTGTGCCTTTTCTGATTTTAATGTTTGACAACCGATTCCATCAGGTTTTACTTCTTTTCTTTCTTCTTGTCCTAAAAAAATAAACAAAAGAAATAAATTAGTATAACTACAGAAGATTAGGGTCAGACTAATTTTTTGTTGTTGAAATTACAAGTCTTCATAAAATAAAATAAAATCACAAAGTTAATATTAGCAGAATAATGATGCAACACAAGAAGGAAGTTGTAAAATTACTTTTAAAAAAAGCTGCAATAATGAGCACAAGGTTTTGATAATTAAGGATTTGTCGTGACCAGCTCATTAAATCCATTAGATTCATTCTTCAAAATCAAACGTGTCATTTTCACAAGTTTCAAAGTCCTGCTGCTAATAATTTTACAAAAGACTCTTGAAAAACTGATATAACTTCACAAGATGCTCAACATTCCTCACTTTATTTTATTTTTTCATGAAACTATTCATAAAACTTCTAAATTATTCTCCTAAGATTACAATTTTCTTCTGGTAATAAGACAACATAGAACTTTCTCTGGAAATATTCAGAATTTATTCTCACATTGTTACGATTTCTCATGACTTTTTGCCATACTATTTTCATTATTATAACTATGACTTAATTCTCTTATTATAAATTTATTCTGTTAATATGACTATTCTAATATAACTTTTCATATAATATTACAACTATTCTATTAGGACTTTTTGTTGTATGATTTATCGTATGACTGCTCTTGTAATACTCTGACTTTATTCACGTTTTATTACAACTTTATTCTCATAATATGACTTTCATCTTGTATTATTGTGACTTATCTTGACCTGTTATAACTTAATTTTCATTTTTTCCCATTAGCCTACAGCCCAAAGACTATGTTGACATAAAACTGTGTTTATAAATCTTTTTCAAGAGTTCTCATCAAAATTTACTTAAAAGAAACCAAAGAGAAATGTCCAATGTGAGGGTTTTATTACAGTTCAGCTGAAAGTTTTCTGTGGTTTATAAAATTTTTGTTGCCACCATAAACCAGGCTGTAACCAGAGAAGAAGAAACCAGCTGGAGACAGGAATCCACCCTGACCGATGATAACTGGCTCGAAACAAAAACCCTGGGTGCATGCTTTCTGACAACACTCTTCAGTGTGGAGGCGGCTACAGAGTGAAGAAAACTAGAAGTTAATCATTTTCAGTAGATGTGAGGTGTTTAAAAATTTGGAGGAAGCAGAAATGAAAGAATTTAAAAGGAGAATGCATTTTTCAGGCTGAGAAAGCTCAAGTTTTTAGAAGATAACAGAAAGTTGCAGTTGCTACATTTTAGCCTTTTCAGTTTTCAACCTCTGTCCTTCTGGAAACTGTCAAGGTAAAATTCAACAAGTTGTTACATTCCTGCTGTCGTTTGCAGTTTTTTTTCACTTCTTGTAAATAGTCTTTTTTTAATTACAAAAACACATTTTATTTTTATTACCCATCGTTAGCCATCAGTTTCATATTTCTTTGGATCAGAGTGTATCTAACAACAGTACTGTATTTTCCAAAGCCTTACTGTACAGTCTGTAATTCTTACCTCTTTTACATTTAAACCGGCAGCTGAGAGGAAAGAGGAACATCTTGAACCAGCTGCAAAAATCCCTTCTGATAGTTCCTTCAAGGAGAAACTGCTGGATTTTTAATAACTGCACAGTATTTTCTTACACTGTATATTTACTCTCACTGAACATTATATTACTCTGTTTTTATTCGTTTTAAATCTACATTCTGTATTGTCCATGCCTTGAAATTGGGCCTCTGCCTCTTTAAAAGCTCCTGCTCTTTCTGAAACTGCGCCTTCAGGAAGTCATCACTACACGGCTGCTCTATGAACCCTTTAACGAGGTTTTTGCCACTGTTACTCTGAGATGCAGCTCCCATAATGAGCTCAGCAGATACAGGGTTCCACCAGGTGTTTGCTAATTGCTACAGGCTAGTCTGAAGGAGCTGAGTGGGGGAATAACAGAGGAGGGCGGCTCTGAGGCGGAAGCTTGAAAACTTGAAGCTCTGAGGAAAAGGCGGGGCTAGGCTCACCCAGATGTTTTGCACAGCTGGATGGTTGCCATAGAGATTAACTCATTTCTCAAACATGCATGAAAGAATGTTTTTGATGAGGGAATAAAGTTCTAAAATGATGTAAAGCTGAAAAAAGTCAATTTTCCATGATACTGCCCCTTTAAATTTCCTGTCCATTTGCTGCTTTTACACCTGAATTTCCCCACTGAAGGACAATAAATATTATTTCTAGTCTAATAATACTTTAAAGGAAGTCAGATTATGCTATATTTGGGATACGCTCATTAGAGCATAACTATTTACAACTCTTGTGATATTTAGCCTGTAAAAAGTTAAGTCGTCTTGATGCAAAGAGGAACTGCTCAGTTTAGACAGCAGCTGTTAAACATAATTGTTTTATTATATTTTTAGGCTCTGGTGGCCTTTATTGAACAGTAAATTGACAGGAAATTTGGAAAAGAGAGAAGGGAAGAGACGCAGCCATTGATCTGAGACCAGGATTCGAATCCAGGAGTACCGCCTCTGCACATGGCGTGCGCGCTAACCGAGCCACCCAGCGACCTCTGACCTCTCATATTAATGAGTCATCAAGTCCTAGCAACAGCTCAGAACGTTGCAGCCATACCTGTTAACGTATATCTGCGGCCCCATCATCTTCTCTACACATCAGAGGTAGGTTGTGAAATCTCTGCACTCCCTCTCTTTCTCTACAAATATAAAACATTTGCCTCGGTCTTTACATTGTGAAGAAGCCTAACCAGCCACATCAGGGAACAAACTTTTAAGATTCTTAAGTGCTTGTATTTGTTCTTTGTTTTTTTAACAAACTGAAAATATTTTGAAATTTTGCAGGTTTTTTCTAATTTAAATACCTTATTTATATCATTATTTCAACTGAAGATGAACGAGATGTTTAACTTGTTTTAAATATGACTACCTTTAGATAAAAACAAGCTAATTTTTTGTGCAGTGGCAGCAGAAGTTGGTAAACCTCAGTAAATAAAACTGAAAGTATGTTTAAAGCTCTGTTTGGTGTTGGCTAAATGAAAAACGAAGAAAACGACTGAAAAATGTAAAAAGAAAAATCAAGGAAATTATGGACAACCCTGACCATCCTCTGCATGAATGTCTTCAGCCAGAGGCTTCTTCAAATTCACTGTGATACAGACTGCTACAGGAGATCCTTCCTGCCAACAATAACTCTTAGAACATTTTGAATTAAAATGAGTTACATTTCATTTCCCTTTGGTATCAAGAAAGTATTTTTGATTTTGAATGTGAAATGTGTTTCCTTCCTGTCTGCTGAGCAAGTCCAATGATAATTCACAATCGGTTGGCAAATTTTATTTCAGTTTGGAGGCGAGGAGAGCCAGAGGAGCATTGGTGACACGCTGCAGGAACGTCTCTGCGACCCGACCCGTACTAATGCAGGATGGAGTAACGTTTCTGGAGTTTCTGTACCTTATCATTCATGGCCAAGATGATCATCAGCTTTCTGAAGATTGTGATAAAATCCAGGAACAAGTCCACACAGTGCCTTAAAGAGCAGAACAGACGAGGTTAGGACTATCTGCCTGGGAGCCGATGGCGACTCTACGTGCATTTGCATGTTATTTGGTTAGGAAAACCAGATTAGGAGGTCCAGGTGAGGCGTGTCGGCAGCAGATAGAAGAACTCACCACACGTAGTCCTTGTCTCCGTTCTCTGCCTTTTCGATGATGAGCTGAGTGTCAAAGAGGACGAAGCCGCACATGACCAACAGACCGAGGTACATGTGCACCTGGCAGGGACAGAAATACACAACAACACCGTTAACTTCCTGGTTCAATAAAATAAATAGATAAAAAGCAAAATGCTGTGGAAAACCTGCTTCTGAAATAAATTAAAAACCACATCCATGACAACACATGCACAGCACTCAAAGTGGTTGCAATTTTCAACGTAACAGAGCAATTAATACATTAGACACCGATGGAAGCAATGTACCGTGAAATCATAAAACCATAAAGTGGAATGAATTACAGTCTACAGTCTAAACATATAATACATCCAGGATTCAGAATGTTGTGTTTTTATGAGCAGAGATGATACTACAAGTGTTTTATTTTTATTTACAGGTGACCTACTTTGCTTCTTTTGAAAGATTGGGATACGTCTATGGGCTACAAAATATATTCTTTAAATTTTTTCCACCAAATCATTGTCAGATATTGAGATTTTAGTCAGAAGGAGACGTTTAGGGCCTCCTGTCACTTTAACTTCAAATAAGCTGCTGCTTTCCAGACACCAAAAATCATTAACTTACTGCCAAAGAAACGACTGAATGTTTTTTTATTGTTTGTTTTTAAACGCTTTGGCTGTTTTTAGAAGCAGTTGAAACACACACAGAAATACAAAAAGGTGCAAAATGTAAATTTTGTACAATAAATCCAATTTAAGAAATCAATTTTGGTTGAATTGAAAAGGTTTGACAGCCCAGATTTAGAAATACTGGCATATTTTTTAAAACTCTCACTTGAAATTGTTTTAGCAATCCTAGCTGGTGCATCTCTATTTGTAATTATCTGATGATAACGCTTCCAATAATAACTGAAAATCACAGAAAGGGAAGAAAGACACAACGATTTTCTTTTGTCTGGATGTTTTCCACAACGTTATCAGACACAAGTCATTCAGCAGTTATGCTCAGCATGGGTTTATATGCAAACATGAATGTGAACAGTAATAACATCCGCCGTCAAAGAGGGTGAAAATAAAGAAGTTAGGGTAGAAAAATGTCTGCATGTTTCAAGACTTACCTTGAACAACATCATAGACCCGAAGAAGATGTTCATCAGAGACATGAGGAAGAGGATGGAGAGGCCGGACATCAGAGTGCCTGAGAGCACAGGAAGTGGATTCAGGGTTAGGTTATAATATTCAACTAAAACAATATGGCTTCCAGCAGAGGGGTCCTTACCTCCCAGGAACAGGTAGCTCCTGCGTTTTGCATAGAGCGCGCTCAGAGTGAAGCAGATGAAAATCACTGAGGTTCCCAGGAAGGCTGTCATGATGATGCTGGAAGGAAACCAACCAGAGCGAGGAGTAAATCCAGCTGCCCAAAGCTCTGGAGGCTAACGGCTAAAGCTTGTTTAGATAATAAGCACACATTAATCTTTCACGTACCTCGGGTTGACCGTGATGACAAAGTCCAGTGTGGGGCCAAGGCCGACGCCTGGAGAGGGAGAGAGGAGCGTAAACACCAGCATGAACCTTCGCATGATTACAGACCAACTTCCAAACGTACAAATTTAGACTGGAAATAAATCAGTTTACCTGTGAGGAAGGCAAATCCAGCAAGGATTCCCAGTCTCTTCTTCTCTGTCTCAGGGTTGTGGGGTGTCATGGCGAGCCAGAACATCATGGCCAACGAGCCGATCACAGACAACACGCCGCCCTGGAGGGACGGCACACAGCAAAGTCATCTCACAGCCACGACGTTTGGTTGCAAACGTTTATTTTAAGTGTGTTTGAGTTCCTTTTATCAACTCTGAAAACAGTTTTAACATTAAAAACAATTCAAACACAGTTTAGAGACTTTTAGGATAGAAATCTGAAGACTGTGTGTGTACTGGAAGAAACTGAAATAAAATGATGCAGTATGAGGTCATATATTCACTAACTTCCTGTTTAGAGATATTAGAGATTTTTTTTAAACATGTACACCTCAAAGGTATCTGAATGAGCTTTAAAGCAACATTTTAAGTTTAGCGTATGCAAAACGCTCTTATTGTGAAGGTTAGAAGGAAGTTGTGTCTCAGTTTTTCATTTGTGCTGAATCGTTTAACAATGTGTGACAGCTGACCTTACTGTCACACAGACCTGAATGGTAATCGAACCCTCACATATGTAACAAAAAAGATCATAAGACTGCTGGACACAGAAAGCCTCTTTATTATGGCCATTTTCTTAAGCATAAGCAAACCATTAACAATAATAAACCTGACCACTTGATGACAAGTTAACAGAAAAAATAATCCATCTAATAGTTCATCAGGTAAAAGGAAGTGAGATAAATGGCAGAACAACAAAATATTCTGCACCATCTCCAGCACAGTTTGCAACCAGAACACAAAACAACATTTAACAAATGTCCACACAAAACATGGCTGCACAGATGGCTCACTGAAATCATGCTGGGGCAGTTTATGTGATTAGATCACAAAGAAACGGAAGTTAAATCCGATATAAGGATTTGGACAAGAAAAGCTTCATCTTTACATGTTTTAACAAGACGTCTTAAAAGAGCTGATGAACAGAGCATGCGGCCTCTTCGGTTTGCTTTCACTTTCTCTGAAAGGTTAAAATCATCAAATGGAAACCGCATAGCGAAAGAATTTAAAACATCCACTCCCAAACTGGTCTTTCGCTGCCGGGACAGACTTCATTAGACCTCAGAGTGTTTAATTCTGGCGCTGATCCGTCAGATGCAGAGGAAGTTCTGTGAACCGGTACCGTCACGTTTTAAACCAATCCAAGTCTACCTTCAGACAGCAGGCTGCCCAAGCGCCTGACATGATACATTTTTCTGGACTATAAATTGTAAAAGTAATAATTAGGATTAGCTAAAATATTGTTGTTTTGAGGCCAAATTCAAGTAATATGTTGATAATGGCAAAACGGAAATGATCAAACTCTTTACTTTATCATTACTTATTGCTTACATGTGCAACCCATATCAGAGTTTGAAATGTATGTTGCATGTTATTGGACGTTTACATCATGAGATTATGTGTCGTGATTCTACACCAGAAGAATCTGGACGTAAACAACGCCTGAAGCAGTCAATGCCGACACTTTGAATGGAACTAATCAGTGGAAACTTGATTTAATCAGTATTTAGGGAAAATGTTTGAGCCTTTCATTTTTATTTCTGTAAAAAGTTTGCAGACCAGACTTATCAGTCCAGACCAGCCTCTCCACACACATATCTCGGTGAACCTTGGCTGCCAATAAACGTCTCTCTATGCAACTTGTTTTAAACTCTTTAGATCACTTTTTTGAAAGACCAAACTTCTGCTGAATCACAAAGGACCAACATTTTGTTAATGCTACATCTCATCACATTCGTATTTCATTCAAATCTAACTTATTCCACCTCTGCCAATGTCATTTTAAGGAGTGAAAAAGTTGTTTTTTTGGGTTTGTTTGTTTGTTTGTTTTCTTAAAGCAAATGAAATGTAATTGGTCATAAGACCATGGCAGAGATGTGGTGGTTGGTTCGTAATCTTTGAAAACTTTTGAAAAGTTTTATTTCGACAGAATTAGCTCAAATTTGTCTGCTTCTGCTTAGCTTCACCATTTAAAAGCTCAACCTACTCCTGTTGCATTTCATTCTGACCTACCTGCAAAAGGCGGGTGACCACGTGAACATATGAGCCGGCTGCGGCCACAAACATACAGACAGCCAAGCTGGAGTACACATTCTTCAGGTGCACCTGGGTGGAATGAGATCTGCAGAGAAGATTCCAGCAAAAGACGCATGAGAGATGGCGACATGAGTTAAAGCGTCTGAGTGTCACACACTGAATCGAAAGCAAGCTTACATACATTTGGGAGAACCTGAAGATGGCATCAATATTGATGTTGCGGTCAAACACGTTCATGATGGTATCAGGTATTCAGGATCTTAAGAGTGTTTTGATCCAACAATGCCTCCTGTGAAATGAAATTAAATTACTGCTTCATTTTATTGACCTTTGATTTTTATTGTATGGTCATAAAACACTGGTTTGTGTAAGACAGCACAGATTCAACGATAGTTAAGGACAAGGATTTGCTAACAATTCATTTTGCTGCACATAAATGTTTGCACCTTTTAAAATAAATAATTTCCAGCAAAGATAAACAAATAATAGGACTGTCAAATAATTTAGCTTTGTGAGAGATTGGTTAGTATGATGTGTTTTAATAAAATATAAATTAAAATAAATACTAATTTTCCTCACTACTTCTCATCACAGCTTTTAGCCTGTTTTGAGATCTTTAAAAATGTAAGTAAGCTTTGTTATCAATCCAACAGGCTGAATGCAATTTAGCATGCTAAGTGTGAACTTACAATTAATGTATCAGCAAACAATAACTGCATTTAAAACAGTCATTTGAAATATTAATATGAACATTACACTAAGGAAAAGTGTGATTTGACAGAAATCAGCTCCTTTGATGCTGTAACCTTTCAAACATGTAATATGTATATATATATTCGATCATGGGGCTTTCCAGAAATTTTTATTCTAAATCAAAATTAATTGTGTTGACATACATAATCAATAGCTAATATATCTATTACAATAGGCGTTAATAAATATCAAATTCAATAGATAATGTCAACAACAGTTGGATTTCCCTTTTTAGTTTTTCCACTAGTCTGAGTACAAATAGATTTCTGGTAATTATTTCTTGTTCTAGATATTTAAACCATTTTTAAAATAGTTTAAAATATTAAAATTGTAGATATTTAAATAATTTTCAGTTAAAATTTAACACCCAATAATACAATACAAACTCAGTGATATTTTCTCAATAAAAACAACTATTATTTTAAATAGTCTACATTTAGAATCAATCACCGTCTGGTACTCCATTAAAACAAATTACGACAATATAATTGCGTAATTTAAACAAGACGTTAAACCACTGGTTAACATCAAATGTCAACGGCTAACTAGCACATATACAAATACACCGAGCAAATAAAAGCTGTGTAAACAGACGCTAGAGTTCAATTTTGCCGTTCAAATTTAAAGGTAGCCCAAAAGTTTATTTATAAATACAGACAAAAAAAGCGCTACGTGGTTATGAATAGCTGTTGTAAAGTCAGCGTTAACTAACGTCGGTAGCCTAGCCCAGCTCGCTAGTTAGCTACCTAGCTAACGGTTGCTAAATCTGTCAACACAACTCGACGTCTTCGGTATTTTTCAACAGGAAGCTGCTGCTATAACCAGTGGCGATTTTACAGCTAGCATTAAAATACACACATACAAAAAAATACATTGGGGCAACACACCTACTGGGCTCTGCCTTCCGAAATGTTCGGGATCTTTCCTGGATCGTTCGCTGCTACAGTTTCTTAACAAACCAGTACGTGTCAGTCAGATCGAGTCAGTCTGCTGATGTCACCATGGAAACACCCAGAAGACTTCATTACACCGAAGTCGGCACTCGAATTGTAGCTTCAGTAAACGGCGGGTTCACCTATGATCAGTTCAGCAACTAAAGTGATTAGATTGATCAAACCATAGGTGAACTATTCCATATTGATTGTGACTTCTTTAGAAACAGGTAGTAATAAATAAAACCTGGAATTTATTTGTGGAAAAACAACAACAACAACAAAAAATCTTAATTGGGGTTTCTGTATCCAAAAGTTGTAATTAAGTAAGAGCAGTATGTATTTTATGTATTTTATTTCCAGTAAAGGTTAAACATAGCAGGCTAAGAAATTACTCAAAACATATTTGGTAAAAAGGCTACTTTTAATTACTTTTCCAATAATGGATCACAACATCTGACTTAATATTTTGTAATGATGCCATCAGACAGAAAAAATACATAATCTGAACTGGAAATGATCCGCATCAATGAGCAGCCATCTTAGTAGGCAATTGCTGTATGACATAATGTCCAAAGCTTGACATGCTAAAGACCAAAATGAGAAACGTACAAGTAAATAACATTATCACAAAAAACTAACTAAGGCAGAAGAAACACATTTCTAATCTTTTTCAATGTAAAACTTTTTAAACTAAGGCTTATTTGTAATGTAAGTACTTTTTAGTGATAATGTATAGTGTTCACTTGTTCACTGTATCTTTTGACCTACTAAAGGAACAACAAGCTTGACAGATGGAAGAAGTATATCACTTAACACAAAATGATTAGATTTGTATCATTTGATACAAATCTTTTCATTCAGTTACTGCAAGTAACTTCACAGTATGCAGAAACTTTAGTCAAGTAAGAGTAGCAATACTTTCTAAAAACATTACTCATGTAAATGTATAAAGTACGATATGGTAAAACAACATCTATAAGTTTTTTTTTTTTCTTTTCCAAAAAGTTACTCAAATAAATATGATTGAATGAGGCTATACCCAAAATGGCATTAAAACTCTGCAATGGCCCTTTAATGAAGCTCCGAATCGGACGTCAACTTCATCCCCGTACAGCTGCAGTGACGTTCGCATTTCGGCGACGTTGTTGCGTTTGGTAAATAAATAATCCGCTTTGTTTTATGTGAACACTGCCTGTGAAAACAAATGTGTAATTTTATAACAGAGACGCTGCTCATTGACGAATCTATTTGCCACTTCCTGATGCGTTAACTGGGAAACGTTCACCTAAAATGGCCGTCATGTAATGAGTCGCTTCTTTGTAACCAGAGACTGCGAAACGACGTCATTGCTTGATTACTTGACTTAATGTTAAGTCTAATTTTAGTTTTTAGTTTGAACGTGAATTAAATATCAGAGGGCTCATATTAATGATTAGTTTGGTCACATAGAAATAAGTTAGAGCTATTTATGAATGCACCTAACAGTTCAGTATGTTTCATTATGACGAGCATGTAAAAATGTTTATCACTTTCGTTTTGAATAAATTTTGCCTACGTTGAGATAAATACTCAGTCCTATAACTGTCTTTTTACCGATACATACTTCAGAATTTAGTTGTTACCCCTAATGTGATTGAACCCAAAATTATCCGTGGAAGTTTTGGTAATTATTTATTTCTCATTTGAAAACATTATTGACAAAGAAAAAAAAAGTAAGGTTAGATAATTTTTAAAAATGTTTTTAAGTAAAAATTGTTAAATTTAATTACAAGAAGACATTTTTGTGATTCCAAAAAGCTGAGTAAAAATGTCCATCCAGGTTATTTTCTTTGCATGTTTCAAAACAGTCAATGTGAATTTGTAGTGTTATAAGATAATAATAATAATAATAATAATAATACAAAAAAAGAATAAAATGAGCCATTGTATCCTAGGAATTTTTTTGCTGCATTTTAAATATGAAACACAAATCAAACCTGACTGAAAAAAAAATTAAAATAAAAAGCTATCTCCCTTTATTTATCTATTTTCTTATTACTAGTTTGTTTAAAAAATATACATATTTACCAGAATAGACCAGTAATGATAATTGATTTTTTTTCATAAAATTCAAAATATTAAACTGAAATATAACCCATATTTCTATGTTCTATGTTTAAAATATTAAAAACATAGAATCCCCAGCAAAAAAAAAGAAAGACAATTTATTTTATTATTACTTCTAGTCAACCTTAGTAAGAGCTTTTTATTTTGTATGCCTTAAAGATATATATTGTATATAGTCTGTTGTCTTTTAATGTACAAATTTACAAGTACATTTGGTTAGAACAAGTTAAGGTACGAAAAATGTTAAAATATAATAAATTGGACTGGTTTTCATATCTTTTTGCTAGAGATTTAATTTTTTAAAACTAATTTAAATACACAAAATAAAATAAAAGTATTTTAAAACAGATCATCATAAAACAGGCGATATTTCCATTGAATGCTTTATATTTTACCAACGTCTTATTCTTTATTATTGATTTCTGGCAAATCTATTCACCAAAACATGCATTAACTGTAAGATGGATGTAAATATTTATAGATGTAGCTTAAATGAAAAATGAAAGGACACATACAGTACCAAGAATATAAAATATAACTAAATTTTATTGTAAAACCAAAGTTGGTAGCACCTTTTTCTTTTTCTTTTGTTTTTAGAGTTTTGGTCAGATCAGGTATAAAAAGTTTCTTTTATTTGTATTTTTTGCAACACACAAAAGAATCGAGACTTCTTCAAATACTTTTGGTCATTACAACATACATTTTCATTTTCATATTTGACTCATCAACATGCAGGCAAGAATTGCATCAAACAAACATCGTAAAAACCATCCTACCAAAGAAAACCTCATGAAATACGACATGAATAGAAAACATGATGTAAGCACAGATTCACGCTTGTTCTGTAAATTATATTTGAACAGGTTGAAGATCATTCCATCAGCAAAAGGTGTTATATAGGCACAGATAAACAGCAAAACACAAGGCCAGCCTCAGTACAGGCAAAATGGATCACAATATAAAATGTTGCGCATTAAGAAGTTCTGGACAATTACAACTTTATTTTGGCCAATAAATATATATAGAAAAAACACTTAGCAATTTCAAAATATCAAATTTGATAGCTTCAAGTGTTGCACTGTAAGTACCAGAGCTGCTGGCATCCCCACCTGTTTGCTCCTGACTGATTTTTCTCACGCTCAGCATGACACCAGGGAGTGTGCAGGCCTCCAAAATCTCTGTTCAGGCGTTTCTCTGTCCCTCTGTTTCCAAAAGGCACAGTTTTTACTTTCAGCACTGTCAATATAAAACAAGTGCAAGCTGTTTGTCGTTTGGAAAGAAAGAAAAACACAGTAACAAATGAAGTATTGTCTGAAAACTCTTAACGTTTACGTTCATCCTATGTGCCAGCTTATCCAGTGTAACTGTTTACATCGGCCCGTTTATTCAACCATATCAATCTGAACGTCGATTATTTATATTGCATGTTTGGGAAAAAAAAGTTTGTTTACAGCACAAATGAGTAGAATCCACTTTGATTTGATGTAAATAAGCATACAGCAACATTTACAGTTCCATAAAAAGTATTTGCCCCCTTAAAGACTTCTCCAGTTTTTGCTTCTTCATCTCAGACCTTCACCCTCTGTTGAAACAACAGGAATAATCAGCAATCATTCAATAATCAATATCTTAATGAAGCTAACACTTGGGAGACTCCATCAGAAGTGTAAGCATCACAGTACCTGTTATAGTTTAGAAGGCTGGAATATTAAATAATTTGTATCTTTTACATTATATTGCATAGAAACCTTTGAAAAATATAAATAAGGCTATAGACTTCTGAAAATCATAGATCCACCTGTGCAAAGACTGATGTAACTCAGGTAAACTAAAATAAGTTTACAGAAGTTTTAGTGAAATAATAGCTGCAAAACTGGGGATTTTGCATGTCTAAAATCGTTTATCATTTTTTTCCTCCCCCAGTTGTAGTAAAACAATAAGAAATTGTAATATCTGACTCCACTTAAAGGGTATTTTATGGAAATCCTGTGTAAAAAAATTAAAAATGACAAGAAATTTAGGCACATTTTACTGAAAAAAAAAAAAAAATCACAAAAATTTATACTTTTTTGACACTACCAGAACTCCATACAATGTCTTTCTGATGAAGGTTCCTGATCACTGACATTTGTCTTGGGTATAAACTAAAATGCTTTTTATCAGCTTCTAGTCAAGAGTCTGACGTTGCTATGGATACCAAATATGTCTGTTTAACAAAGGGAGTGTGCAGTAATGAATGTAGGGAAACTCATTAAGTTAAAATAAAGCGTTTTAATAACTGGCAGTGATTATATTTTATTTTTTTACAGTGGAAAACGGTTGGCCCAGGCAACATTTGGCTTGACGATCCAGGCTATCCAGGTCATATTTCTGACCCATGTTTTCTTCATCTATGGATATCGTCCTTCAGCCTCAAGCCGTTTTAACTCCTCAGAGTCTGGTAGACTCGGTTCAACTGGGGACCAAAATTGCAACATAGCGCGTTTGTTTTGGTTGTATTTACCTAGAATGGCCTGCGCTTTAGCCCGTTTCCCATTTCTGGAGCGACCTCCAGTCCAGAGTTCACTTCAACCCAGAGGTTTTTCAGAGTTCGCTTTCGCATTTCCCCAAACGAACCAAACTTTCTAGGCTAACAAACTAGAGTTTGATTAAAGCATGCATCTTTAAAAAAGGCATTGTAACCTTTTCCAAACCGATAGGTCTTAGGGATTGTTTATGTTTAAGGTTAATGTGTGATCTTTTGACCTGCTTCATGTTGTCAGACAAGTACTATTTAAATTCCTCGATTCTAAAAAGTATTGCCAGTGAAATTAAACCTTAAAAATATGATTAATCACAGATTATTTCATTTATATTGGACCAAATGAATTTGGAAAGTTTTTTTCCCCTCAATAATTATTATAAAAAAATAGTTTTCGTCTAATAATAAAGTTTTTTTGATGATCTGAAACATTTAAGAAGAAAAGCAGAGGAAATCTGTAAAGGGGGCTAAGACTTTTTCACAGAACTGCACATCTGTCGACCGCAGGAGGTACACCATGTTACTACCGAACTGGGTTGCATAGAGAAACAATGTTCACCATTTAAAAATAGATTTCCTTATATAAAAAAAGGAATCTATAAATGTATAAAAATCTGGTGGATTTAAAAAACTTTTTTTTTCACTCTTGTTCCTTAAAAGGCACAATAAAGCAAACCATATCCAAAAGTCCAGTGAGGGCAGGCAGACGTCTGCTTTGGCAAAAGATCCACTTTCATATTTAAACCAGCTGGAGTGATTGTAATGGGATGGCTTTGGTTAATTCCCAGTCTTTTCTTGTAGTGCTTATATAAAAAAACAAAAAATAAAAAAAGAACAGAAGTGGTTGTCATGATCGCCAGGTTTGGGCTAGATCCCCAAACCAGCTGCACGTGAGTGCGAAGGTAAAACGCGGCAGCGTCTTTTTCTGGGCGAATGCAGACTAATGAGGAGCAGAACTACTGTTCCCGGAGCTGGTCCAGCCGGGTGTAAACGTTTTCGGCCTTACTGAGCTCCTCGAACACGGGCAGCAGGTTGAGCAGCTCGGCGTCGTCTGCGTCGTCAAACCATGACACCACGGGAATCTGGAGGACAAAAAGAAAACAGATCGTTAACAGAGATGAGAAAGTCCTGAATGAAATAAAATTACAAATGACAGAAAATATTTTTAAAAACTGGCATCTACGTAAATAATTCCTTCTCAGAAACGGTTTTGTTGTCTTACAATCCAGAAACCATGTGCTGCATTCTTATTGGTTGTGCACGAGGCTCTACTTCTGCTTTTCAAAGATGTACGGTTGTATGATTGCACGTCTGTTTGCAGCCATTTTCTCATAAGAGTGTAAATGATGAGTTTCTTAGGCGTGGCCAGCAGCAGGTTAATTAGATTTAAAGGGACAAGATGCCCTAAAACAGTTCATTCCGAACTGAGAAGACTAAAATTTCATTATCTGAGAACGATTTGGTGCAAAAAACGTAATGAACATGTTTTGTATCGCTGATAAACTTATCCTAACCTGTTCAAGGAAGCATAATAGGTCACCTTTAAGCAATATCACCCACAATTAAAAAAAAAAAATGGGTCGGGAAGCGGGAAAAGGAGGCAGGCGTTGACTCACAGCATTATTAGGGTGGAAGATGTATGAAGCAGGGGAGTTATCCAGGATGAGGGTCCTGTTCAGGTCCCTCCCCAGGCGGCTCAGGTCTTTCACATAGCAGCCCTGGTGGAACACGCAGGATTCCCGGAACAGTCGGGTCCGAAACACGCCGCCCTGATCCAGCAGGTCCGTCACTGGGTCCGCATACTAGAGGAGGAGGGAGAAGAGCGGGGACGTGCGAGGACACACTAATGAAGAACTGTCTATGGATTGTTAGAGCTGTGTATGTGTTCAGGGCGTCTAATAATAAGGTCAGGCAGCTCTAAAAAAACAGGAACTAAAGGCGAGAGAAAGCAGAACAACATCTGACAGATCAGGGCTTAAATCAGCCACGCAACACTTCAACTTGCTGACACACAATAAAAAATAAAGATGGAGTTCAGGATCTGTTTTTGTACCTTAGCAAGACTGGCTGTAAACAGCACACATTCAAACATTTCTCCCATTCTCCGCAGGAACTCATCCACGTACGGCCTCTTCAGGACATACACCTGGAGAGGCACACAGGCTGTAAGCAAAACAGGTTCACGTTCATGCACACCCCCCCATCCGAATCATACATCAGCTGCTCATGACCGCTTCCTGAAACAAGTAATCAAGAATAGGCCGCGCCAGCGTGAACCAGCCTATCCTGGATTACTTGAACCAGGCGGAGGCCCACTGGGGGAATCCTTACCAGCACATCAAGTCCAAAGGAATCACATTTCTGACTTAATCACATTTACACATGCTCATATACAGGCTGGGGTGCTCAGCTCTAAACCAGGGGCGCCCAAACTTTCAGTCACGTGGGTCAAAATCGCCAAGTCAAAACTAAAAATCAAACAAATAAAGTCATTGTATGTTTTCAGTTTTGTAATAAGGAATATTTGGAACTAACAATTATTTAGTTATCGATTAATTTATTATTCTCATGATTAATCAATTAATAGGATAAAAAATCGTCGCGTTTACTGATATTTAATTTAAGTCTTTCTATGCAATATTAAAAAACATTGCAAGATGCAAATATACAAATAATTAAATTCATTTTTTTAAATAAAAAAATTAACATTTCATTGCATAAAATGCAATAACATAACATTCCCTTAGTGCATGCTGCAGCTAAAGTAATATTTCTAACATCAACATGTGAAAGGTTCAGGTTTTTCTGCTGAACTTTTCATCAACATAGTGTAGGGCTGATCTGTGTTTTTATTATTAACCAATTAATAATAACTGGATAACAAAAGGGGCTTAAGATTTGTTTTTACAGAACATGAACTAGCTGAAGAATAAACAATGTCACTTCCGGAGTTTTGGGTACATTTTACAAATGGAGAATTTTTTTTTATTATTTTAAATCCAACATTTATGTTTTTGTACAGTTTTGGCTTAATTACTGCTCTCAATATGTTGATTCTTCAGAAAAATTGCCTTTTTTGAGTGCATATAATCCAATTAACAATGAGTCCATTACTAAATTGGTTGATGATTACTTTAATAAATGATTAATCATTAAGCTGATTAATCACAATTAGTCTGATTGATTAATCATTTCAACTCTTTTCTACTTATTATGAAAGTTTGGTTGTAAACAGACAAATACTTTATGTTGTACTTAACATTTTCCATCGCAAGAAAATTATGTCAATAAAAATGTTTGCCTGATTAAATATACATTTGTGTCATCCTCAAACTGGGACACTTTGGACACCCCAAACTTTAAACATATTTTATTTTCTCTTCTAAAATAAAATATGTTTAAAGTAGTAACATTTAAAAAGCAGTAACATTTCCTGTGCATGTCAATAAAAACTGTTTTCCTTTGATTCCACTTTCTGTTCAACATCTGGCCAGCAGGGGGATCCGTGGCCACGTCTCTGTGTGAAAACCTAAAGGACGGGCTCCACCCCACTCGCCCTCAGCAAACATGGCCGTTTACCTGGTGTGTGGTCCCCTCTATCTCCACCGGCACGATGAAGTCTGCATTGTTAATAGGCTGGAGGGGAGAAGACAGAGGGAGAGAGGGGAGGGTTGGCTCGCTGCGTACATTCACATGGCATTACATAACAACCAGGCAGCGAGTCGCTCTACAACCGCCCTGCAGGAAGCAGGGTTGGAGGTTCCAAAAATCACTGCTTTTTATGAAGAAAAATGCATCCAAAATGCAAATATATATATATATATGAAAAGAAAACCAGAGGCAGATGTACCTTGAAGGAGCTGTGCACCAGGGTCTCATCCAGGTCTATGACCACGCAGACCTTCCCTTGGTCCTCGGCATTCAGCTCAGGCAGGAGGCTAACTTCTGATGGCTGAGGAGAAACATCAACACTTTTATAACAGCACAACTCGTCCCTACCAGGCAGAGATTTCTCTGGAAATCAATCCCGACTCATTCGATGTTCTCTCTTTGGGGAAAATGAGATTAGATGAGTTCAGTTTCAGGAGAACAGGGAGGATTATCTCCTTTAGCTGCAGCTCAGGAGCATCTTTACATGTTTTTAGTTGATTTTCTAAGAGGGAAACAATAGTGTCATTTTTTAAGATCTCCATCTTTCCACGCAGATGGGGTTTAATAATTAATTTATTATATAACAGGAATGGCTCATCCATTAGGAAAGGAAAATCAAGTTAGAGAAAGACTCTTTTTGTGAGCCTGTAAAAAGCAAAGTAACACCCAAGCAGGGACTGGTTTTTATTACCAAACGTGATGCTAAACGTTGCAGAATCACTCTGACGAGCTGATTTCAGCATTCATTTCTTTTAAAGCAAAGTAAAGCTGCACTGAACTGCAACATGAAAATCTGCAGGATCGCTTGGTATTTGGTAGCAGGGCTGCAGATAACGATTATTTTAGTAATCAATTACTCTACTGGTTAATCAAATAAAAGTTTATTTAAGTTAATTATGTATTCCTTTTAAAAAAAACTATATTAAGATTCAAATAAACAAATTATTCAGTTGTTTTGTTATTAAATTAAAAAATAAACATTTTATTGCCTAAAACGCAGTAACAGCATTCCTTTACTGAACTATTGATTATTTGTAGCAAAGACTGCATCTGCAGCTAAAAAATATTTCCAACATCAATATTTATGCTTGACTTAACATCAACACATTGCAGGATTAAAACACTGATTATTTTTTGGATAAACAAATTAACTATATAAAAAAGATGCTTAATTGGAGATTTTCTTCACAGAATTTGAAACAGGCAAAACTAAAACTGCTACTTGAAAAGTTCTGGGTAAGACATATTTATGACAAAGAAATGTTTTTTTTTATCTTAAATGCAAAATGTTTATATTTTTGTACAGTTGTGCCTTATTTAACCCTCTGATTAAGTTTTTTTTTTTTAGAATATTATCTTTTTTTAAGTCAAATTCCAGTTAATGATTAATCGCTTACTAAAATTAGTTGATGATTTTTTCAATAATCGATTAATCCGATTAATCATTTCCATCATGTTATGCATTTATGCTTTTAGGACAGTTGGGGGGACTTTTACAGTCCTAGATGTCCATATCTGGTGCAGATTTTGTAGCAAAGATGATAAAATATGTGCAAAATATCACAAAACAAAATGAGGATGAAAAAGAGTGAAACAGAAAAGAACATTTAAAGAATCAGCACTTGGCCACCATCTATTACATATACTGAAATGAATCCTAAACAAGCCTGATGTGAAGATTTCTATATCCATGTTACCTTGACAACCGTCCCATTTTCCTGCGACTCCAGCAGGGCATGCTGGGAAGGCGGCGGCAGTGGCGGCTGAGGCGGTTTGGGGCCATCCTGGACTTTGAGGCAGCAGAAGAGGGCTTTGAAGATGTTACAACTCCGAGGCTGTTTCAGGGCAGAGCGGCTCACCTGGCCTGAAGGGGCGAGCGAGAGAAAGAGGGAGAGGGGAAAATCTTAAGTGGGGCCTCAGCTTTTAATCCCACAACTCCCATAAGCTAACTAAAAAAAAAAAGCTTAAATAAACAAAAAAACAGTGCTTAATGTAGTGTAATGAGATGCAATTTGCCTGCAAAATCTACTCTGAACTTCCCATTTTCCTGAAGGCATCGTCCATCTGTCGACATGCATGGCAGAGACCCATGCACAGAAATCTATTTCTAATGCGCCTGCCGCTGCTGCTTCTGCTGGAAATGGCTGGTACAGGTTACATAATCGCAGAGGGCGGGAAAACCCACACTTTTCAGCGGAAAACACAGACAGAAAACATTCCAGCTGTTTTAAACTCCCAGGGCCCTTTTCGGACAGAAACAGCGAGCCGGACCGGACCACACAGACAACCGCGGCTCGCCTTTGATCAGACCCGAAGCTCCATGCAACACCTGTGCTGCAGACAAAGAAAAGGGGAGGAAGGCATTCTTGCGAGTCCCCCCCCCCATACCCCCGTACCTCCCTCTGGTGCATTTCGTGTGAGGACTTGCACAGAAACGCAACGAGAGTTTAAAACCCATCAATATTGTGTGATCGCTGGAATAAACGTGCAAAGGAGGAGGGAGAGTGGAGAAAACCGAGATGCACCAATTAGGCTTTCACTGGCAGAAACCGATTTTTGCTTCTCTTTACAATCTTTTCACATAAAAAAGAACAAAAAGTTGTGAATCAAGCTGAAAACTGCATCATTGTATAAATTAGGACACATTTCTATAAGTGCAAAACTCATAGGAGAGCTTCATTTTTCTGCATTTAATGAAAACAAAATCAGAGCTGAGAAAAGAAAAATAGTCAGATTGCATGTCAAAAATGCATCTGATTGTTGTTAAACTAAAAGAAAAAGTGCATCAAAGTGTGTTTACAGTTAATGCTTTTAGAAACTTGAAAATGAGATTTTTCAGTATTTAATCATCCAACCAGCAGCCTGCACCCGGATCGGCGCTGCTCTAAACGCGTAATGCAAACACGGCAACAACCCTGTTACACAACGCTGTGTTGAGACAAAGCACGCTGCAACTCAATACAGTTACTGCAGATAGGCATGCGACCTTTTTCCCTTTATAGACGACGTTATGGTTAAAGATTTAACACACACATTTGGCATTTAAATCAGTCTTTTGGTTTCCAGGGAAAAGATACGTATGACATAACACAGAAAAACTCCCCTTCATGTGAAAAGGATGGGAAGATTAATCTCTCAGAGGTTTATCAGTGACAGACAGATGGATCCAAAAAAAATGCAAAATATCACCCAAGCCCACACAATCAAAAAAAAAAAAAAAAAAGATACAAGCCAAAGAATCTGACACTCTAAGGCTGGATTATCTTCTATGGATAAAACATGAAACAAGAGGCCGAATTAGTGAAGCAAAGCCTCTTTCAATCCTGAGCAAAGTGTGCAAACAACCAAATGTTTCAGAGCGGTGCTACAATGGGCGTGTAAAGGACAGGGAGTGTTTGTGCATTCCGCTGTCAGCGCCGCCGCACCTGATTGTTCCTTATTGCGACCAGCAAACATCCCAGCGTTCATGCGCGGCAGGATGCACGCCCAGTTCCTGCTCCGAAAAAAACCCCTAAAGCGGCGCCGCGATCGGCTGCAGCCAGAGGCGCATATGATGCTTCTGGCGTCCAGAGGACAGAAACAGCGCTGTGCCTGCTGCTGGCAGGGCGCGGGACGGTGCCAAACCAGCCGGAAACAGAAGCAAAGCACATCCGAGAGAAAATTCCTAATTCAGCAGGTTTATCCTGATGTCAATCGATGAAAGAAAACACATAAAAACTAAAAATGTACTCAGTTTTTAAACAGTTAGCCAAACTCAGAAATGTACCATCAAAGCCAAAAGCAACAACAGAGTTTTTGGAGTTTTGTTTTTGAACTTTTCTACATTTTCAAAATGCTGTAAATTAATATTTTTAATTACAAAGATACAAAAAAAAAATCAGCTAAAAACACGCTAAAAACATAGTGTTCATGATTTCAAAATGGCGTTTGACATCATCTGAGGGCAAAGTCAGGACATATATTAACAGAAATTCAAAAAAAAAATTATTTTGTACTATTATAAAGTTAATTACATTATACTAATTATTATATATGATAAGTTACAATTTCAAAACATTTTCACCATTTAAAATACTTTAAATGAGGAGAAACAATGTACACTGACACGTTAAGGAACACAGTAAAGTCTGTACACTAGCTGTTGCTGCACACTGCACGTCAGCTGGCTGAAAACAAAAACAATCCAGACTATTTTTTAATATATTTCTGGTAGCTAGTTGGTAACAATTGTCATTTTTCCCTTTTAAGTAAAAATAAATGCATATTTATGGGTCAATTTGCTGCTTTACAATGTAAATATTTGCCAAATATTACATACATTTCCACTGATTTTACATGTGTGAACTTGCCTAATTAAGCCCATGGAAAATTCAGTTTCTATTAGAAATTAGGAATATATATATATATATATATATATATATATATATATATATATATATATATATATATATATATATATATATATTATTTTTTTTTTAACTCAGCCACAGAAATTAATTATGTTTACTTTGAATTTCTCTGTGTAGAATATTCTTTTTTTTTAATGGTTTAAATTTCCAACACTGAAGTAATAAATCTGAGACACTGATTGCAAGAATGATTAGCACATGTAAAGTAATTGTATTTATCCTAATAATAATTAAAGAAAAATAGAATAATCGGAGGTGTCTTCAGTGGGCTGGACTATAGAGGTAGTGGGTGTGTCTCACATTTTGCACATCGTGTTCCTTCCTATAAACACACGAACACACATATATACAGTTTTTTAAGAATAGTATTTACTTTATTATACTTGTGTTCTTCTAGGTTTTAATTAGGCTACATAAGCTGTTACTATTTATTCTGACTGTTTATTGTTATTACTCATTTGTGTACATTTTTGTCACACCTGATAATGTGCTTTTTAAGATTATAACAACTTAAAACAAGATGGCTAGATGCATACAATATGTTATTTTTATCTATTTGGTTTATTTTCTTAGAGTTCATACATTTTGTTTTCAAAATTTCCATAAAAACAGTTGCAACATCTAGTTTTTAAAAAAAATAATTAAGCCATTAAATGAAATTAGAATTAGCTTCTAAAATGATATAGCTGTTTAAACTTTTAATATACTCACATGATCTAGAGAGAATTGAACTTTCTTCCCTTCCTCTTTCAGGGAAAACAGATTTTTTTTTTATTGCTAACATTCCTAATAAAGGGGCTAAAAGCCCCCTTGGCCCCTCCTTAGTGCCGCTACTGACAATAACGCGAAGAGGAGCCACAGATTTGCACCCACTGCAGAAAGAGACAAACAAGATCAACAATAGCTAAGCCCGGGCTGTAATGGACATCGCGAACTATAAAACACATTTTCTGTGTTGTTATATAAAACTAACGCTGCACGTCTTCATTTGTAATTTGATGCTATTTTCCCCCCTCTTCTTCCTCTCTGGTGATCTCAGAAGGAAAACAGATTTTTTTGGCGCCATATAAAATGAGCAGGATAAGCGTGGGTATTCCACAGTGATCACTTAAGACCTGCGTGGAGTGGAGTGGAAGAGGAGAGGGGGGGAAATGCCAAAACAAGGCAGCGCGCCTTTCAGACCGCAGCCCTCAACTGTCAAATAAAAACAGGCGCTCTTCTTACAAGGTTTTATTATTACACATAAACCCAGCTAGCTCGGGGCCCCGAGCTGTGGGCATAAACACAGCAGCTGCGGGGGTTTAATGAGCTCACCTGCTTTCGGTGACACTTGGACGTCTTCTTTCTGCACTTGGGTGATAACAGAACTTTCCATCTGACAATCACGGAGCCCTCAAAATCCTCAAATCCTGTCCCCGAGCACTGATGATGGGCGTCCCTCATTGGGGTTTTTTGTTTTTGTTTTGATAAGGCGACTCTAGCAGCAGTATTCACCGAGGTTACCGTCCGTGTGACCCGCCTCAGTTACGGTCCGGATTTATCTCGTCCCTGCCTGGTTTCTTTCTTCTCCACACCGATGCTTCTTGTTCTTCAGTCGGCTGCCTCGGGAGGAAGGAGGAGGCAAGGGGGGCGAGGCACTTGGATATGTTTCCCGGAGGTTATCCGATTCTCTGCCCGCTCCGTCTCCTCGGGTGTACCGCTACTATTTGGTGGTGATAGCCGCCGAGCAGCCCCCCTCCGCCGTCACTTTTGCACCAACAACATGGAGAATCCAGGCGAGAGAAGGAAAACAACCGAGGAAATGGGGCAAGGGAGGTCGGTTTCAAGCCCCCCCTTACTACAGATAAACAACACCGCCCGCACGGCCCGAAGAGCGGCGAAAACCCGCGTCTGTTGCTGCGAAACGTAAAATCCGACACAGAAAAACGGATTCCGGGCGGTAGTTGGCTGTAAAATGCGGGTTTTGATGTTATGCGGGGTTTTGTTTTTCCACGGACCGCACTCATCGGGCGCCTTGAAACCGTCCCCTCTCTCCGATTGGACGATACGGATGGAAGGGGGGGTGGGGAGGGGGCGTGGCTAAGGCATTCCTCCCTGTCCTGCACGCGCCCAGCCGAACACATTCCAGCGCTTCTCGTGCAAATGGGCGCGCGCCTTGTTTATGAAACGTTAGAAAATAAATAAAACACAAATCCACGCAAATAATGCGGGACAAAACCGTTAGAATAAGATCTGTTTTGTTAGTTTAACTGCAAGCTGAATATTTACTACTTCCAAATCAAAACAGTGCAGTGAAAAATAATTTTTCTTCTGTTTTTTCTTATTTCGGGGTCACTCTTAGCTTTTGTAGATAGTCGAAATCATTTAATAATAGACAAAACTCAGCCGAGGAAATACAAAATTCAGAGTTCAAATGATGATTTAATATATTAAGGAGGGGAGAAGAAAGCCAAATCCAAACCTATTTAGAGGTATGGAGAAAAATAATTTCCCCTCTCATTAAACAATAAAATTAACCAATTTTTTTGGAAATCACACTGAGACCTGACAAAATGAAGTAGGCTACAAGATAAACACACCATACCTTCATTTAAGGAAATGTGAACAACAGTGACAGTCACTACACATAGATGAAAAGGAAACATGGAAGAGGGGAAAACCTTTCCAGAAGTGTCCAAAATTATGAAAAGAGCGGATCAACAACTGATATAAGATGTCACAAAAGAACAAACACAACTATAGAACCAAGGGCATCACTTGTATTTATGAACAACTTTGGCCTTTTTGGTTTAACTCAAAACGATTTTGGCCATTTTATGTAGGGTATGGAAGGCTACAAGTGCCACAATCCAATACATTAAAAATAAAATCCAAAGGTGATTGGTCTGCGGTCGAGTTGCTACCCCGGTTAACCAATCAGATTATATGATTTATTTAGTAGATAGATTGATTCAAGTGACTTTTTGGTTCCCCACAGTTCGTGCCACCCTGGGCAGAAACCTCACTTCTTATGGAGTTTGTGGTTGCTCTGTTATTTTGTTTTACATTCTGACCCATTTTGTTTCATCTGAGCTTCACAGTTTGGCCCAGATGTTGTAACTTGGACATAGTTAGGTGTTTTATCAGAACAATGATCCCCCTAACTCACATCAAAACTAGTTTTCAAAGAATTAAAGCAGGCTAGCTTTAAGATTCTTTAATGGTACTGACTTAAACCCTTTTAAAAAAGTATGGAATATGCTTACAATATATGGTCTCAAAGAAAACCAACCACTTTAAATTTTTCTTACAAATGGAGTGGTGAAATGTTAAGTCAAAATTAGGCCAGAATGGACATTTATTCAAAGATTATTGTTGGCGTACACTTAGATTTGAGCCTGAGGCATAATTCAACCAAGAAAGAGCATGTTCAGATAATTTACTGAGTGGATGTAAACTTCTGACCAAACTATCATAAATACAGTATAAGTAATATGAGGCTAAAAAAGGAAAAAAAAAAACAACAATAAATAACAAGCATACACGGCAACATTTTGCAAACACCAAATTTATGCTACTTTTTCAACTTTTTAAACCTCTATAATAAATAACGAAGATCTTAGCAACAGTCTGTTTGTTGATAACTTACACTAGTAACAGATTTCGGAGCACGAGGATCCGTCCAGTTTCTCTTTTTTTCTGTATCCGATTCTGAACCTCCCTGTGAGTGAGGGAGGTTCGGCTCGTGGATGCATCTCGGAGTTGAGCAAGGAAGGTAAGAGAGGGCAGAGTGAAACCAATGACCCCAGGCTCCTTTCATGCTCCTCTCTCTCTCTTTCCTTTATTGACACAATCATAAAATGAAACTGTAACTTGTTTTGCCAAAAAAGAAAAGCAAAAAACAAAAGAAAACAAAAGAGGCTGGAGTGAGTTAGGCTGGAGGGCGTGGGGGTTTATAATGAGGCAATGCATTCCCAAGCATTTGTGCAACAGTGCAGCAGATATCTCAATATGACGATCTCTGCATCATATACAAAAGCAGATGTTTTTTTTTATATACCTATACATTCTTTTTTGTTATTTTCTGAGTGCCAAGCAGAAAAAAACACAACAAATGAGTCAGAAATATATGTTTTCACAAGTATTTTTGGTCCAGTTTTCGTGCAAATATCTTAATACACTTAAAATAAGAGAAAACTAACTTACATGTAACTTCTCAGCAAGATATCTGTGCTTGTTTAAAATAAATAATTCCTTAATGTTGATGAAAAAGTACTAGTTTCATTGGCAGATTATTTCACAAAAACCTAGGAAATATCTTTTTATAAGTAAAATAGTCAATGGAACCAGTACTTTTTCATTAATATGAAGGATTTTTGACTTAAAACAAGCTCATATTTCTTGCTAAAAAGTTATTTATAAGTTAATTTTATTGTATTTCAAGTTTGCAATATAAACTACAGACCAAAACTTTTTGGTAAGATCTGTGTTTTTGCAGTGTTTTAGGGAATGCATTCTCTCCTTTTGTACCTTTAAGCAGACAATTTCTGGAATTTAAAGCATGAAGAGATTTTAAAGATGAAAACAGGGGGAATTAAAGAGTGAAAACTACAGTTTCTGCAGAGTTAAAGTAGTCCACTGAAAGCACGTGTGAGCCCACTACACCACGAGCCCTACCAGTGCCCACAGCGGCCACAAGGCAAGACATAAACAAGACTGGCCCCGCTGTTTGCATTCCTGGTGTTGGACATTTCAAGGCAGCACTGACAGATGTGTGTAAAAATACACACGGCATAAGTACGGACCGCACAGCTGGAAAATGTCAGGCGGTTTAAAGCTGATGCCGCTGTTTACTACTCCGACTTGAAGTGCATTATCTCTGCCTGCTTTTTCTGCCCGAGGCGAGTCGAGGGGAGATGAAGACGGCTGGACGGGGTCAGGCGTTGTGGAAGAGGCCCCCAGGCTGGGGAAGCTGATCAAAACAAGCTACCTCAAACATCACACACCTGTTAAATCCATCCTTCACAACATCATCAGGTAATTAACACACTTTTACATGCTCCTTTTAAACAAACAAGAAAATTAAAACTTCATTTGAAAATATGCATTTTGTACAACAAAATGATATTTGGGGGAGAAAACGTAATAGGAGGACGTGTTGGTTATTTATCTCAAATGGACACAACATAATATGCTAGAATTTTCATATGTAGTCAAAGTACAAATCAATAAATACAATATATTACCATCCATTACAGACAACTTAAAAAGGTAATTCCAGAAAAGGAGAATAATAATAATAATAATGATAAATCAAAAACAGTTTTATCTGAAAGGAGCATATCAAGTTACAAATTTTAAAAGAATGAAAACAAAAGCCATATAGCACAAATATTTACTAAAATACAAACAATACATGAAAAAAACACAATAAAAATAAGAACCACATGATCATTGTCTGGATATTTGATTATCTAGGAGCCATACTTCTAAGGATAGAATAGAGTAGAATAGACTACAAGAATGTACTTTATTGAGCCCAAGGGAAAATTGTTTGTTGACAAAATACTCAGTTCAAGGTGTTAAATGTTAGTACGCCCAAAAAAAAAAAAAAAAAAAAAAAAAAAAAAAAATATATATATATATATATATATATATATATATATATATATATATATATATATATATATATATATATATATATATATATATATATATATATATGTGTG
>NW_015112621.1:61828-78742 GCF_001443285.1 Poecilia latipinna | reverse complement strand
TGTGTGTGTGTGTGTGAACCAGGTTTTTATATCCTTGCAGGGACCTATTTCTGTCTACGTTATGGGGTTTTTGAGACCACTGCTTTTCATGGGGACATTTCTTGGTCGCTATGTGGGGAAATGCTGATTTTGGGTTAGGGGTTAGGTATGTGATGGCTAGGGTTACAATAAGGGTAATGATAAAGGTTAGGCTGTGGGAAATTAATGCAAGTCAATGTAAAGTCCTCACAAGTCATGAAAACACTACTGTGTGTGTGATAAATAATTTAAATATGACTAAATATAAAATAAATAGATTGAAGTCAAGTTTATTTCAGTAACAAAGCAGTTCAAAGTGCTTTATATAATGTGAACATAATACAGTCACCAATTAAGAAACATGCAATAAATATTACATTTTGTCAAATGTCATCAGAAAAATCATGAATACACATCAAATTCATTGATTAATGTTCCATTTATCAAAGGTAGTTGTAAACAGGTGAGATTTTAGCCTTCATTTAATGAAACTCGGTGTTTCGACAGTTTTGCAGTTTTCTGGAAGTTTGTTCCAGATTTGTGGTGCATAGAAGCTCAATGCTGCTTCTCCATGTTTGGTTCTGTTTGGTTCATAACTAAGCCCAACTTAGGGTGACCAAGAACTTCCTAAATGATAGTTTATAAAGAAGAAAGAACACTTTAAAATAAATTTAAATGCTTTTTCAACTTAAAAATAAAAAGAATTTCAGGTTACTTTGAATTTACTTTTGATTAGAAACCAAAAGTTGTAATAATTCAAAATCTTTATAGTTATGTTTAAAAATGTACTAGTCAACCAGCCAGAGATCATAATTGGCCTTTTTTCACCCTGCTGATTGGCTCCGATTAGTCATAACACTGAAAAATTAAACTTTTCCCCCTACATTCAAACTAAAAACGTCCAATATTTCCAACCTACAGAAAGAACAGCATTTTCTTTTAAGTTTAACAGTGGGACAAGACACTAGCTGGTATAGCTTGTATTTCTATTTTTTGTGGTAAAAAATAAATGAGCTGAAATTTAAGTGTGATTTATTTGTTTTTACTTAAAAAATAATGAAACATAAAATTAACGATGACAGAAAAAACTTTTTTTGTTGAATTTGGCAGTTAAACAAAATTTAATTAAATTTAATTTAACATTTCTACTAAACTAATTATGACCAAAAGTAAAATAATTGTATTACTGTTTATTACTATCCACAGTATTTTTGATATAACCAGCTACTTACTTTCTTTTTAGTTGTCATCCTTGGTTTCTGATGAGAAATATTCAAATATAAGCGACATACCAGTGAGGTGAGAAATTTTTTTTATCTGGAGAGAAAAAATGTAAAACTAACGCTCAAATTACAAGCAGGAAAAACAGATTGAATAAAGTAATGTTTTTGCTGATTGCATAGCGGAAGTCTGCGTGTTTGGGAACAATTATTCCAGAACGATTGTTGTTGCTTTTGCTCCGATGCTTTTTGACAGTTGATATGATCCGTAACCGTGGCTACAAGGTATTATTTTTACAACTGGGAGCAGCTGATTAGCATCTCAAAAGCTTAAATACCTGAACTGAGAGCAGCGAGAGAGAGGAGGAAGTTCATACCATCTCTTACATTCATCGTACTTCCTCTTCATGAGAATGTCTTGGGACAGCAGAGTGTCTTCAGTCAGAGGCTTCTTGAAATTCACTTTAATGCAGACTGCTACAGGAGATCTTTCCTACAGTCATTGGCAGGAAAGATCAATATGTTTTAACTCATATTAATTTGCACTAATATGAGTTATAACAACATTTCAATAAAGTATTTCTGAGTTTGAATTTGAAATGGGACCAATCAGATCCCCTACTCCAACATCTCTAACCACACAGCCAGACAGACATTTAAACCAAAGTGGCAAAAACAAAAGAGGTGGATTAGCAGTGCTACCCAACAACTAATGGTATCATCCCGGACATGTTACTCTTCAGTCAGAAGCTTCTTTAGATTCACTGCTACACTGACTGCTATTGGAGATCGTTCCAGATGACTATTTGGGGATGCCTGTTTGAGTTAGGACAACATTTAATTACCCTTTGAGTATTTTTTAATTGAATTAAAAGATGTGAGACATTATTTATAATAGTGTAATTTATTAAAACAATTTATTTGTGTATTTCAATTGTATCAAAAACATTTAAAAAACAAATACGAGGTTTAAATCAGCCGCATGGTGACACAATAATGCTCAAGTCATAACAGTTTGATCGAAAATAAAAATGTGCTTAAATAAGTTAAAATCAATGAAGAGAAACCACTATTTCCATAAAATCATGAAATATCAGGAAGTTATCCTTCCTAATTTTGGTTGTTTCCAAAATCAAGTTCAAACCACTGGAAGTGGGGATGGAAATAATCTGGATCTCTTAAGATTTTCTGTGTAGATAAATAAGGTAAACAAACAAACATCTTTCATCATCTGTAGTGGTTTTCCACCTGCATCCAAACCACCGGCTTCATGAACTTCACTGTCACAATAAGCAATAAATAAATTAATCGCATGATAAATTAAGACAGGCTCATTAATTTCCAATTGCATGTTTCTATCTTTCTACCAAAAACTGGATGATAAAACTCTTCAGTCTGGTGCTTTGGTCTCAACTAGCTCCATCTTTTGAAGGACACTTTTGTTTACAGAGATTCCATAATTCAGTTTATTAGTTGTTTCTGTTGTTTCGTTTATTTATTTTGAATATTTAAAATGTCTTCCTTTTCCGCTGTTATACACACATTAGATTTTAAAGCTTGTTGATCTTCCAATGTTAATTATGTCATTATTACCATTTATATTACTTCAAAATTATCTCAAAACGACAATATTATTATTTATCGCAATAACTTCTGGGACAATTTATCATCCAGCAAAATTTGTCATGGTGACAGGC
Source organism: Poecilia latipinna (assembly GCF_001443285.1). Taxonomy (NCBI): domain Eukaryota; kingdom Metazoa; phylum Chordata; class Actinopteri; order Cyprinodontiformes; family Poeciliidae; genus Poecilia; species Poecilia latipinna. The sequence goes on along the minus strand of NW_015112621.1, from coordinate 75,807 downwards.
CTAGTGATGCATCAACAAACATTCAGCCTTGTTGAATGCAACCCTAGCTGGTAACATATTGCTGCAGCATCTGAGTTTCATGTAAGGCTGGGGCTGTAGGGTGAACAATCATGTGATTTGCTGGAAGAACCCCCCCACCTCTCCACCCACCCTCCACCCTCGCAGGCCTGCCCCTGACTGGCCTCTGCTAAGGCTGTATTTCCAGGAAAAGGGGCCTACAGGACCGGACCGGCTGTGAGGCCTAGGCAGGGAGACATTGGCTCATTGAGAAAAACAAAAACAGAGAGGGGCGGTGGGAACTCTTACATAACCCGGCCTCCATGACGGGCAGCCACAGAGACAGAGAGGGTACAAGAGAAAGAGAAGTTCCTCGTCTCGATGCGAGGAGGAAAACCTGTCCGTCCACCTTCCCTTGTAAAGACAGAATCCCTTTGAGGCTGGAATTCAGCTCAATGTTGCTCAATGTTTGCTGCTCCTCTGCAGCATTTGTGCAACAGCAGCACGTCTGGAATAAAACCCAAATATAACAGCCGCTGCCTGCTATGTTGGACAAAGAAGAGCCACCGCTTCTGTCACAACACACAAACATGCCCTTTAATCCCCTGGGTTGGTTGTAAACTGTGTTTAGATGTCAATGGCATCTCCCTGTGGTGCTCTGCACTGCCTCCTTGTGGGCAAAAACGGAAACAACTCTGAAAGTCTACAAAAATATTCCCTCAAGAAGATATTTAAATGTAAATATCTTATTTTTAATACCACTCGACTTCCAGGGCACCATTTAAAAACACAGTATGTAACTTTTATTAAAAAAAGTTGTCAACATATTTATTAAAACTGTTGTGACAGTATAACATAAGAGAAATAATAGGTGAAAAAGATCAATCTCCTCCACCTTTTCCCTGAGCTACTATTGCAGTCTGAAGAAATGTACCAAAAACAACCAATCAGAAACAGGAGGAGTGTCTTAGTACTATCAATCAACCTCAAGTAGTCGCTGCTAAATGAGCTGATGGTAGAGAAACAACTCACTGTTACAGGTAAGCTGTTTATCTGCCAGCTATGCTAACTAGCCTTAGCATTCACAACAGGCTATGCTAGCTGCAGCACAGCAGAAACCAAAAGTGGCAGAAAGAGGGATGACTGACCTTGCTAAGATCCGCTTCCTAGCTCTGATTGGTTGTTTATATTTAGCAATGGGAGAAGACATAGGTTATCTGTCTTATTACTGCCACAACATGATGGCACCTTTAACAAATATGTAAAAAAATATATTTATATTTTGTTTTATAAAAGTTGCGTACTGCACCTTTAATGAACGCAATATCTTGTTGATTTTCCTGTTTGTTCATCAGATTAAAATGGAACATAGGCAGCAAGATTCTCCACTAAAACCTTCAAGTTATTATAATATTCTTCTTTTTTAAAGAATGAAGTGAATAACACTGTTCCTATTGCTAGAATGCAGAATGTGCTGAAAAACATCAAACTCTGTCGTTTTCCAAATTTTGTCATTTTTCAACCACAATGTTTTTTATTCAGATTTTATATGTTACACTGCAAAAACAGAAAGTATTACCAAATATTTGTATCCAGTTTCTAGTGCAAATATATTATGACACTTGAAAAAAGGCTAAACTAACTTGCAAATAACTTTTCAGCAAGAAATAGATTGTTTTAAGTAAATAAGTCCTTAATATAGATGGAAAAAGTATGAGATTAATTGCAGAATGTTCCACTTATAATACAGGAAATATGTGTTGTTATAAGTGAAATATGCTGCGAGTGCCAATATTAAGGAATTATGGATTTAAAACAAGCTCCTATATCTTGCTGAAAAGCTACAAGTTAGTTTTGTCTTATTTCAAGTGAACTAAGATATTTGTTCTAAAAACTGGAAAAAATACTTGGAAAGATTTTGTGTTTTTCAGAAATGCAAAGTGAAAGGGAAATGATGCATAGTTTTTTTAAAATTTTTGTTTAAAATCTGAAAAGTGTTATGTGCACAAGTATTCCTCTTTTACAATGGCCGACATCTTTTAAGATGCTTCTATTTCCTGTGATTGAAGCATTTTTCTGCTGCATTTTGTTTTTGTGCGTTTTGGAGTTTATATACATCATGTTTACAGCGAGTTTTAGCATTTGCTCAAGTCGATAACCATATCCTTTTTACCTGATTCAAATTCCTGACAACTAATTTCCTCCTAAAGTTGCTAGTAAACAGTCATATCATATCAAATTGTCATCCTGATTTATATAAATCCAGCTGTTCTTTGAAGCCCTTAGAGGTTTAATATTGAAATAAATAAAGTACAAATAAACATGTTTTAGAATGGACCTGACTGTAATCCAACTGAGAATATTCCCCTAGATTTAAAAGTGGATCTTAACAGTTGCCATTTTGAAATAACTTTCCTTCAACTTCACAATACAGGCCCAATTTGCATAAAATCTGAATAAATACATTGAAGTTTTAGGTTGTAATGTGACAAAATGTGGAGAAGTCCAAAAAGTTGAGATTAATTTTGGAAAGTGCAACATAGTGAGTGTTAGCGACGCGCTAGCACAACATGCTAAGGTGTCCTGTGTCCATGCTCTGTTTTGCACTGAAAAACTTAAAAACTGACTCTCCTTCAGCTTTCTAACATGTCACAATGAAGATAAAAACAACATGAAACAGATTATACATTACAGATTATTAAAAATACTTTAGCACCATCCAACCGGTCAGAGTTGGACCCGGTTCTGGGTTGACCGATGATCCAGTTTAAGCTACGCTTGGCTCAGGAGTCAAACTCCGGCTGCTCCGGTATCAGGATGGTTGAGTCGTTTTCTCTCCTGGAGCTCGGATCCAGCCAGGACACACCCAGCGCTATCAGACACAGCCACACCTGCAGCACAGCGACACGCACAGGTCAAAGGTCAGATCAGTCAAATGAGGAAAGGATGAAATGTTTTCGCTGGTTTGTTGGGATTATTTAAATATTCTGCCACACGCTCTTGAAAAAAGATCCAAAATCAGATGAATCTGAAGAAACTCATCTCACTGAGTTTAAGCTCACTTTAAATAAATGTATCACTGGACTTGTTTTTGTTTTTTAGTTTATCTTTTTATTACATTTTTACAGTTTGAACTCACTGAACTGCTCATGTGACTGTTTTATGATGCTGTGAAAAAAATCTAAAACACATCATATATACTTAGTCATCAAAAGCACATAAAATATAAATATCTACAACAAACACAAATATCTATCTATCTATCTATCTATCTATCTATCTATCTATCTATCTATCTATCTATCTATCTATCTATCTATCTATCTATCTATCTAATAATTTTTCAACTGCATATATAAAATGTATATATCAAGTGGAATTTCACTGCAAGGCTCCAACAATAATAAATAAATAAAATAATAAATATAAACATGAAAACTAGTTAAAATAAATACGTAAACAGATAATTAATAAAAAGTATCAATATAAATGTATACAACAAATACAAATATATATAAGAAAATAATATATATATATATATATATTTGCTGTAAATGTTTCTATGCAAAAAATTTTTTTCTCAACATTAAATAATTTTAGTTATTTACAGAACATCAATGACATAGAAACATTAATAACTACTAAAAAGAAACAGAAAAGATATTTGAATTTGAAAATAAAAAAAAGATTTTAAAGTTGATTAACACAAAATAATTGTTTTTGACTGAATTAAATGTGCTTTCTTGATGCAAAACAACTAAAACAAATTTTATTGCTAACAATATGAATCAATTTATCTCTGAAGGTTGATCAGAATACTTAAAATATTCTGAATTAACATTTTATAGTTGCAGAAAGGTCAAAGAGTCAAGCTGATCTCACCAAGTAGCCCACGAACGTGAGGTACGCCAGGGAGAGGAAGGCAGCAAGGACATAGAGCCACACGCTGTTCAGTGCCGTCACGTACACCACCACGAAGTACATGTTGATGGCGCACACGCACAGGATCACCAGACCTCCCATGATCTTAAACGTCCTGCAGAGAGACGCGCGTGCTGAGCAGGAAGTGGAGCTGGAAGTGATTCAACGGTGGCGGTACCAGTCCACTTACAGCCCGTTGGCGAAGTCGTTCATCAGAGACGGCAGACTGGTGAAGGTGAGGATGGGGATGAGGGCGAACGGCAGCTGGGAGAGAAGAAATCTGGAGTGAGTGTTTGTTAGTTTACATCAGGGGGGATCAAAGTGTGGTCAGAGGGCCATTTGAGGCTCGTGAATTAATTTCACGCGGCCCCTCACAACAAAACAAAACCCTGGTTGCAGTGTTAGTTTTATATACTTTGTTTCTTTCCTCAAGTGGATGCAGGTGAAGCAGTTTGAGTCTCACCTGCATGCTCTGGAGCACGTTGAGGAAGTCGTTCATGCCCGTCAGGTGCTGCACGTCCTTAAAAATGGCCACCAGCAGCGTGGGAGTGATGGCGAGGGAGCGGGTCAGCAAAACCCGAGCAAAACGCGACCAACGCAGGTTCAGGAAGCCCTGAGAAACAGGAATCACCCAGCAGCTTCAGATGGTAAATTACTCACAAGATTACTGAAGCAAATTATAAAATAACTTTTATAAACAACAGAAAAACAGAAATAACAAATAACATGAATTAAGTGAAACAAAGTTGCCTTCAAAAAAAGGTCAACTTTAGACCAAAACACAAGACTGAAGACTTTTAACATCCGATTTTTGGTAGAAAGAGAGAGAAAAAAGAAAAACGATAAATCATACAAATGGATATTATTGAGTTCGTCTTCATTTATCATGTGATTAATTTATTTATTGATTATTGGCTCAGCCAAGCATCTGATCTTGTAGCTCCAACTGACCTCCATGACAAACTGGCCAGAGTAGGTTCCAGTCATGGTGGAGCTCTGACCGGCTGCAAGAATCCCGACGGCCCATATGTAGAGCGCCGCAGGCCCGAAGAAGCAGCCCAGAACCACTCCCTGTTACGATGAAACCAAACCGTCACACAAACTGACACAACTCACCACACAGGACCCGGTTCACTGAAAAAAAAATGACAAACGAACCCCTTTATAAATGTCAACCTCCAGAGTTTTGTTGTCCAGAGGGAAGAGGTTGGAGTGAGGAATGCTCGACTGGTTGCAGACGTTATACTGAAACCAAACAACGAAAACATTCCAGAGAACATCTGGATATGAAGCAGCTGTTGTACGATGAGAACATCTGCAGGAATACTCACCACCTCGATGTTTGAGCGCTGGTAGAACGCCTCAGCAAAGATGGCAACCACAAACACGTTGATGAGGAACGAGACAAACAGAGCAATGGCCGACTCGATGAAGAAGTACTTGTTAGCCTCTTTTATTTCTTTCTTCTTCGAGCGATCCACTTCCCGAGACTTTAAAGCAGATATGGAGACTCACTAGCTGCGTTTCTATCACAAATGTGCACAAAACTGTCAATATTCCTAGGAAAAAATGCAATTTTGCAATTGCGGTGTTTCCATTAAATAAGGAACGCAATTAAAATCCAATGACAGAGTATCAAGGCTGTTGTAAAAATTGTTTAATTTTTCAAAACTGCAATGGAATTTTTTTTTTTTTTGCATCACACAATTCACATAATCAACAACCAGATGTTTCCACTGGCACAATTCATGTGTCCGACGGCGTATCAGGAAGTAAGTAGAAAAACAAAAGTACGTTTCAGAGAAAAAACTTATAAAATTGCGAGATTCCTCCCAGAAATTTTCTAGAAAAAAAAAAGAAACTCAGAAATTTCCAAGTCTGAAAAATCAAAAAATTGCGAGAAAACACCTAGAAATTCTGAGATTAATATCAATCAATAAAATAAAGTTTATTTGTATTGCCCCTTTCAGCAACATGGCAGTTGAACATCATAAAAACACAGAAATACAAAGTCATAGAGGAACCACACAGGCAACAGTTGAGAAAACAATGAAACATTACATTTGGTCATTTATTAAGGTTTGAAAATATCAGACATTTTCAAAGAAAAAAATCTCAGAGTTTCTTCTGAAAAAATTCTGAGGATAATCCCAGAATTTTTGAATTTTTCCTTGTAAACTTACTCCTCCAGTTTTTTTCTATCTACAATGACCCTAATACTCTGTCGCACACATGAATATGTTTGTTCACGTATTAAGTCATTAAAGACAAGCTGCGCCATCATCCTCCACCTACTTCCTGTCATCTTCTTCTTTGTGGTTTGCACCAATGGAAACATCTGGTTGCTGATCATGTGATTTGTGTGATGCAAAGAAAGTGTTTCCGTTGCAGTTTTACAAAATAAACCAATTTCATCGTAATGCCAAAACTTTTTATCAAAACACACAACAATTGGCATCTTTCCATTTATTTTTTAAATGTCAAATTGTGCCATTATGTGGTCAATGGAAACACAGCTGGTGTTTACAGGTTTCGTTTCGCTTTACTTTAGCCGGTGTCTGACCTTCACCAGAGCGGAGTGGAGGTAAATGTTATGAGGCATGATGACGGCGCCCACCACGCCGACGGCCTGGGTGAGCTGAACCGGCCCGCAGCCTTCGCAGTACGGCACAAACATCCCCTTCAGCAGCTGGCCTTGGTCAGGAGCCACCATCACGTACTGCAACACAGCAGCTGCATCAACTTTACAGGTGTAGGAATACTTCTGATGTTTACATTAACAGAATGGCATAATCAGGCATAAAATGGTGAAAAAAATCAGAAGAATGAGGCAGATTAGTGGTAATGATGCTGATGTTGAGTCGTTGAACTCGCATCTCAGTGACAGAAAATTCTTTAGGAAACTATAATGTAAACAATGGAGTCCCAATTTCAGATCCCAGAATTTTATGAAATGCAGACACACAGCATTAACGTTCACTTCTACGCTGATGACACACAGTTGCATACGTGATGTGAATAACGGTGTTGAATTAAAGTGTTTTAAATTGTTTTCCAGTTAAAAATAACCTAAAGAGAAACAATCAAACACACAGCTTCAGTTACTTAAACTACAAACTACTGATCAGATCCAAAATCCTGGTGTAGTGATGGACTCCGAACCTTCAGAGTCACATAAAGACAGTTACCAAGTCGGCCTTCTATCACCTGAAGAACATTTCCAGGATTAAAAGACTCATGTCTGTAAGATCTAGAGAAACTCACATTCTCACAAATCAAAATCTCTTATTCAAGAGATGCCTAATTTATTTGCAGATTCGCTTAAAGTTAGTTTTACCTAGTTATTTTTTTGCTTCCTAGATATTGAATCTTACATATTTCCTACCTGAAAATACAGTATTTACATTTTAAAAAATGATTGTCATTAACTGGAATTAGGACTAGTCAGGAAAAAGTAGTAAAAATTATTGTACTTTGGTGTTGATTGGATGAGAATGATCAAACTTTAAATCCACCAAGATGATGATCAGCTACAGAAAACAAGAAAACTAAACGTATGTTTTGCACATTTATTCCATAGCTCTGTTTGGCTGAAAAAGTGAAAATATCAAAACAAACCAAAGTCCATACCTCGTATCCAAATGTTATGGCCATAATAGTAATAAGCAAACCAAAAAAGGCCTCCAGCCTCCTCAAGCCTGCAGAAAAACACACAGAAAGACTAAATTTACTCTTCTTGTCTGCTGTGTGAAGTGTGTTTCAGAGTCTGAAGACGTTGTGGGACGTACCGTACTTATCCAGGAAGAGGAAGAAGAAGGTGTCGATAATGGTGATGAGCACACCGGCCCAGAGGGGGATCCTGTCATCAAAACACACACAGCAATTGAAGAAGCTCAATTTTTATGTTTTAGCACCAAACGACCTGTGATTCTGGATACCAAACGGCCTCGAAGCGGCATCAGCTTCTGGCCAGAGACCCCCTTTGGAAGCCGACAGTCAATGCTACAAATGATGTAATGAGAAACATTGAATTTTACATTCTTCCCCTCATTTTATTACATTCCTTTAACATAAATGCTGCCTCATTTCTTCTGATTTTAGTTGGGATAAGAAATTTCCACCACAATCTTCTCTTTTCATTAGAAAATAAGTAATTTTTTTATATTAATCCCATCAAATGTTATTTAACCTCATTTTATGCTTCCTATGCCAGCCTGAGGAGCAAAGCAACTTGATAAATTTGACTGGCAGCAAATCAGAAAATGAGAATATGAATAACTTTTTTCTAAATTTCCCTTGAGTGGGACAATATACAGTATTTCTATTTTCCATTTCCATTTTCAGAAAGTTATTTTAACTTAGGTTTTAAAATAAATGCTGAAAAAACAGATTCCCAAATCCCAAAAATTGGATGTGTAAATATGTATAACAACAGATGAGACAATTGGGGTAGGATTTAATAAGCTTTGTCTTCTTCATACTCATTTCTGGACTGGATAAGAAAGTTTTGTTTTTGTTTTTATGTTTAATTATTATCATGATGCATGTATTTTTTTTTTGTTTTCTTATTTTTTCTATCGCATTTTAGTTGTTCAAAATAAATAAAGACTTCATTTCTTTTCTTAAAAAATAAATAAATGTATGACATAAAGATTAATTTTTCTCCCTTCTGGCGCCCTCTGGCCGCCCCACTTTGAAAAACACTGCCACACCTGTGATTGGACAGCAGGTTGAAGGCGATGGCGCAGCCGATGACCTCCTGCATGTCGGAGCCGATGATCGCCAGCTCCACCATCAACCACAGCAGGATTCTGGGCACCTTCATGGAAAACATGGAGAAGTCAGCAAGTGCACTTGAATTCTGCATCGCAGGCAGAAAATATGAAGGAAACAATCATATTCATGATTTAGAACGGCCCAGTCAAAGTCCAAACCTAAATCCAGCCCAGAACATGTGGCAAACCTCATGCGATACTTCCTACGTTTGGAGCAGTCTCCAGTCCGCTTGGCATTCACACATGCATTTGAAACGCAGCAGAGTTCACTTTAAACGAACGGAGACGAGGTTTGAAGACGGACCAGAGCTACGAACTTTCTAGGCAAACGAACTGGAGTTGGACTGAAGTGGACTAAACTGGGCTGGTGTGAATGTGCCCTCAAAAAGAGTTTTACAGGTTTACTTTATTAAAAGAAATGCTACAATTTTTAGATGTCGATTGGCAAAAATTGAACAAAATTCAGTGAGTCATGTCACTCTTTCTATGAAAACACTTGCTACATTTAGCCAAGTTTAATAAATTATTTAAAAGGAGAATTGGCTGCAGCAAAGTCAGCTTTTCAATAAAAGTCACAGGACAGACGTTGAAAAACAAAGCAAAAGTCATAGTTATTTCTAAACAAATAATTGCCAACGTATTCTAGTGTAAGATTTTAATTTGATTTAAATTTTTTCACTGTGGGTGTGGTTGTCTCACCGTGGGGTACTGGCGGTTGCAGACTTCAGCCAGGTGCATCCCGGTGACGACGCCGAGCCGCGCCGCCAGCCGCTGCAGCAGCAGGCCGATGATGGTGGCCAGCAGCAACACCCAGAGGAGCTGAAGGAGGAGAAACAGCACCCAAAAATTATACTCAGGTCACAGCAGCTCTACTTCAACATGACTTTACTTTATACTTATAAGACTAAATAACCAAACAAATTTTCTGTTTTTGCATTTAGAAATTTACATTTTAACCAAATAGTGTCAACTTTCACGTGTTTTCTAAAGGAAGGCACTGTTAATTGTTTTTCATCTGTTTTATTAGAAGTAAAAACTTTGAATTTTGTTTTCTGTTACCTTAAATCCAGCTTTAGCTCCTGACTGCAGGTCAGACTCGATGTTTCCCGGGTCCAGATAGGCAATGCTCATCAGAAACCCGGGCCCGGTGAAGGCCCAGAGTTTACGCAGACTGAACAGTCTCTGTAGGAGAAATACAAGCCGTGAAGTTTAAAAAGTTTTAAATTAAGTAAGCGGGTTGGTTTAGGTTACCTCAGTGTCCTCATCAGGAACAGGGACTCTCTGCTCAAAGTACGTGGCGGGAGCCGGTTCATTGCTGCGGTTCTGCAGGAAAACCGAAGGCGCGGACGATCCCCGGTGAGTGTATGTGGTCTGGATGACGGCTTTCTCCTGGTTTTTAACAGAGTCCTCTGCGGAAACATCAACGCGTTCATCAGAAAATGTATTTAAATGTTAACAGTTTGTTAAAATGCTAAAACTGACGTGTTATTGAAAACTGATAAGTTATTTAAAAAACGGGCTGCTACGATGCTTCAACTACTTCCTGTCTTCTTCTTCTTTGTGGTTCCGCCTGTGGCAACATCCGGTTGCTGATCATGTGACTCGTGTGATGCGAAAACAGTTTTTCCATTTCAGTTTTGCCTTTTAGCCAATAACATTTTCATTTTCTCACTGAAAAAGGAATTAAATTTATTCTTTATATTGACATTTTACTGTATACCTAATATTGTAAGAAAGGCTTAAATGTGACAAATCAGTAGAATGTGTTGATGTTCTTTATTCGATTAATCATCAGAACAAACGGTTACTACAATAATTGTTAGTTGCAGTCTTTATATAAGCAAGTAAAACTTTGTTTATAAAGCAAATTTTAAATTCCAGAGTCTGAGAACTTTGCGTAAATGCCAACAGCTTGCGTCAATATGTGGAAATGATGCGTCTTAATCATAAATTGAGGATTTGCATTGCTTAAAAGAGAAGATAATCACCTTGTTGGCCTGGCGGATCTGGTTCTGGATCCAGGGGAATGCTGGGCGGCAGAGAGGAGATGTGGATGTTCTCAGCCGGGGGATTTCTACCTGGAAGCAACCCGGTAATTAAACTGGATTTAAATCCAAGAATAAAAATCACTGCACACACAAAACGAAACCCTACACAAACACGGAGCCGTGAGAAAACACTTTTCATCTCAACTGTTCAGTCGGGGAGAAAAATATTATTATTTCACCAAAACAACTATAATTTATTTTTATTCCATATTTTTACTTTTCACCAGAATAAAAACTATTTTTTAACTTTATGCATCTATATAATTCATTCATGTTTTACTAAGGAATAGTGTTGCTCCAAAAATCATGTTGTTTAAATGTATGTAGCCTTTAATTATTGAGATTAAAAATCTCTTTTCAAGAGAGACATGTCTATTAATGCAACATGGTTTGTTGAATTTTGCATTTGCAAAATAAATAAAAAGTCTACATGGAAATATGCAGAATATGGCAAATTAGTCAGTTTATTCATTAGTGTATACATTTTTTTACACCTGTCGCAATTACCTAAAAATGGTCTCAAAACAACAATATTATCATTTATGGCGATAACTTCTGGGACAATTTATCATCCAGCAAAAGTTATCTGTGACAGGCCTATTGATGCTGCTGCTCTGTGATTGTTTTGTATGTTTTCATGCCCAGCACTTATTTTTAATGTGGGACATTTTGGTCTCATTTAAGTGACAATGTCTCTGGAAGCAGGGACTTGTGTGTTTCTGCTTTTACAAGCCAGCAAGAAACAATTTAAGGAATTTAAAGAAACTCCATGTTTAAAGGACAAAGGAACTGAGTCTGAACTGGGCAAACAAGATCTCTAATCCCTCAGAGAGAACTGCCTCAAAACATGAACCACATGGAGTATGAATTAGTTGGGTCATCTAAATATTTAGTTTGCTAGATACGTAGCTATCTCAGAGTGTAGCTAAATAACTAGCTAACTAAATATTTAGCTAGCTCAGAGCTAAATATTTACCTTGCTGATAAAATACTACTCTCACCATTCTCTACAGAAATGCTGAAATTAATTCAAACTCGAGGGTTTTTGAGAATTGACGGTTGGTTTGAAGCCAGATTTTAATCTGGACTTTGACTTGGCAATCCAAAAACATAATTTTCTTTACCAATTCAGAGTGAACTTGACAGGAAGTACGGAATGCTGCAAACTCTGAGAAGTACTCCAGACCACCAGGGGGAGTCTGGAGAAGGTAATATTACCTGTGTAATCGGACTGTAAGTTTGCAAAGTACATGAATCATGACGCAGATTTTCTTTCTTCATTCAACTTTCTTTTTGACTTCCCACTATATATCATTCGATCTTTCCTGAGTGTCTCTTTCCATTTGATTTGCTCCACTCCCCCTACTGGTCTGTAGCACTTTGGAGAAATATTTGGATGTTTAAGTACGCTTTATGATCTAAAACATTCAGCAAATATATTTATATTATAATTACACATAGTTATTTGGAGTTTTGTGTTTTGACATTATCACCTGTTGGTCACCACAGTCTGATTTAAGAAAACTGACCAGTTTCAGATTTTTATTTATTGATTTTAGATTTAAAAGGGGAAAAAAGATGCCAAATTTACAAGAAAAACAGCTTGCATTTTATTTTTAATAAAGTTAAATAAACCACTTGTTTCCAATGGCAACATTTGACTATTATTATCTGAATTAAACAGATTCATTCAATTTTAGATATAAGCTGATATCTAAAATTCATATAAGAAACATGTTTTAAAATAGCACAAGTTGTAATTGCATTGGAACTAGACACAAACACTTAACGTCAAGGAGTGAACGTCACACTTTAAACTCTAAAATATAACTCCTTAAATTTAACAGATGGACATTTTCTAACGGGAATCCAACATCTCTGATCATTTATTAATACATTTATACTTCAATAATATCAATTTCTATTACTCTGTTATGTGGGTGTTTATGACTTAAAACCTTTCTGTTGCTTCATGGAGCCATAAAAACACATTTTCTGCACCGGACAGCGAACCGGAGACAATTTAAAAACATTATTACAGGAAACAAGCATGAACTTCGTCACAATCATTATCTATTCCTGTGATAAACGTCTAAAAATAAACTAATGACAGGAAGAAACTCGCCTCGGAAGTTTTCCCGTAAAGCAGAGAAATGTCTGCTCAGTTAAAATCGGGTTGAGTTAAAACTCACCTGAGCGCAGGAAGGAGAACATCTTGAGCTGCGCAAAGTTGCTAACTGGCCATGAGTAGAACCGAGCCGGGAAGCTTCCTCCGGTGAAATGATCGACTCTCTGCCTCGGTGTTCCTCCACGCCTCCCGGTTGTGTCAGAGTCTGCGCGGCGCAGGTAGAGCAGCAGTTTGCTGAACTCACCTGACATGTTAAGGAAGGAGGAAATGCCGGAGGGCAAAGGTAAACCGGACGGCCAAACTCTGCGCCAGTTTCTCCTGATTCCTGCCTGTGACCCAGTTTATACTCTGGGCTGATCCTGGATCAGCAAGAGAGAAGATTAACTAAAATAAAAAATAAAAAACTTTTGAAATTGATTTAAAAAAAATCACAATTAAGCTTAAAGAAATAGATTCCGACTTATTGCACATGATTATAGTTGTTTTTCAAGTTAATTTCCATCTGCATGAAAAAAGTTTTTACTCCTTGACAAAAGTATTCAAACCTACGACGTATTACGGCCCATTGTAAATAAATAAATAAATAAATGAGGACATTTCCGCCAGAAAAATCTCAGAAAGTTTCAAAAGCAGAAAAGCTGCTTGAAAGAAATTTTGATCTTAAGATTTTTTGAAAAATCTTAAGATTAATCTCAGAAGTTTTTCTTGAAAAAAAAATTTCAACAGTTTTTTGAACAGTCAAATAATAGAGGCTCCTTCCTCTCAAGGCTCCTTCCTCTCTAAGCTGTGCTCCGCCACCAGTGTCTGGGTCCGGGTGAAGACTACCCTGAGCCGATCATCCAAGCTCGCAGCGATTCTCAGCTTGCACATCTTCTGCCGGTGCCAAATTCTCGGTCCAATAAACCGTCTAACTGCTGTTTTCTCTCTCGTCTCTACAGATTTAAATTTTCTTGAAAAAAATATTTTTTTGACATTAATCTAAGAAATCAAAACAAAACCACTTTAATCAAGAGTGGAAAATTTTTGTATTTCTAAAATATGCCTCAATAACTAAAGGTAAGTCTGATCAAACTAAAGTTTTTTTTCCAGAGCAAGTGGGTTTAAAAGAAA
>NW_015112621.1:43158-58653 GCF_001443285.1 Poecilia latipinna | reverse complement strand
AAAAGAAAATATATTTTATTTATCTTATAAATAAAATAATTTTAAGTGTATATGTAGTTTATTATTTATTTTTGGTTGTAATTAAATATGCATCTTTCTGGCAGCAGAAAAGTTTGTTTTTCTTTCCTACAGTGGAGTGTTCTGCTGCAACCACTAGGGGGCGACAGACTCCACATGATTCACCCCCATGCATGCGAGCAGCCATTGTACTTTTATTGTCGCTGCTGCCAAAGTTTTTAAACCAAATAGTTTAGGTTCTGATTAACACAGCGGATTCTTTGTTTCTCCATCTTTTAATCCTTCTGACCTGGTTTTACGTTTCCACACGGCAGACTTGACTCAGGAAAATGGTGCAATAATATTAACATTTGCGCAAGCTACAGAAATCCAGTTTAATTGCCTTTGCTAGACATAAATTTTAGATTTAAACCTGAGAATGACAGCTTCTGCTGCATCATTCAAAAGATGCTACTTAAGTATTTCAGCAGTTTTTATTGTTTGTTTGTTTGTTTGTTTTGATTGATTGCCATTCTTACACTTTCAAATCTGAAATTTTCCACGTAAATCTCTGACTTGTAGTTGTTTTTATCTAAAAGTATCAAGAGATAGAATAATTGTAGTAAAATATAACACCTATAATTGTGGAAGGGGTTGAACTTTCAAGCAAAACTGGTCAAAATGCCTGTAAGTAAGAAGCTGAGATGCGTAGAATGGCCACCAGAGGGCAGTGATGATTTCATATAGGAACCGTAAAATCAGGCAGCTTCTCTCAGCATCCAATCCTCACTTAGAGCAGTCAGAGCTGTTCAGCAGACACAAAGGATGGCTCAGACACATTGGTAAACATAGTAAGGATAGTTTTATTGTGCGCTGCGTGGTACGTGGGCCAGAGTCTTTACAACATGGTGTGAGATGATGAGACGAGTGTGGGTGTCCATTAGTACGTCTGATGTTTTGGCATCATGAAAACTGAAAATGTCAAAACTCCATCAGTTGTCCATTGTGTCTTTTAGGCATCTTCTGTGTCTGGTGAGCTTCACTCACTGTCAGATGCTCTGGTAGCTGCCTGACAATCGCTCAGCCCTTGAAAACAAAACATACTTTTTTTGTGCCATTTTCATGCAAATCAGCTCCTTGAAATTCATATTTGCATCCAAATTAATTTGATTAGTTTGAAGAAAAACAACGTCACACAGCAGCGCACATGGGCCTTTGGATCAATTTTAAAGTTATTCAGCAATGGGAGCTGAATTTTTATCTTATGGCCATAAGATAATAACAACATGAAGAAAGATATTAAAATCATAACAATGGTCTGTTTTGTGGCAGGATTTTATTTTAACATTATTATAGATGTGAAATTTGTCTATGAATTTTGTTCATGTTTTCTATTAGTTTATTTTTGTTTTGTTTCTCCAGACATTTATTGGTGTGTTAAATTCTGTCATGCTGACGTTTGACGGTTGGTGGTTACCATAGTAACCAGTTATTGTGAAGAAAACACAATAACTGTGTTTTCTGTGTTTTCTTCACAATAAATATATTTTGACACGTATTTTAGATCAATTTAATCATATGGAGGGTTTCATGTGTAATTTTGACTTGTTTTACTTGATTTTTAACCATTATTGTGATTAATGTGCATTTTGGCTATGTTCAATTTTACTGCTGTTAACTGTTCAATGGGAGTTACATCTCTGTAGTTTGTTTAAGGTTATTTATTGTATTTCATTTAATGTAACTTCATTTCCTCTACTGTTAGAATAAATACAGTGAACCTGGGTGAAGTCAACCTACTGGATCTGAGATGAACAAAAGATACACTGACTTCAGATTTTGTTGGGATGTGTGTTTGGATGGGATTGTTATGTGATGGCTTCACTGATACAAACTGCTTTTATAAGCTATTAATTATAAATTTCAGCCATTGTTTACGGCCGTCTTTATCGTGTCTGGCTTTTTCTGGTACAGAAATACGAGGCATGTCTTGCGTTAAAGACGTAAAACTCAGATGAAATGTAACAAAACCCTTTGAAAATGATCGGATACATGTTTGATTTACTTCCACATATGAAAGTGGCACAAATAGGGTTTTTGGGGGGAGTGAATAGATCAGAATTGGTACATTCAGACTGACATGAAAAAATGGGATTTGCATTTGTCTGCTGTGTGAACATCACTGTTATGTTCCACAGAAAAATGACAAAACACTGAAACCAAAAGAAGACACTGAATGAGACTCGGAGGTTAGAGATCATCTGACCCCAATTTTTAATCCAATACTTAACTTATCAAATCTGAATCAGCACACAGCAGCAACAACCTGTATTTTAGCTGAAGTAGCTCTAACACACGGCCATTTCTCATTCTGACAAAAATGTGGTGCAATGAAAACACACGTTTTTAAAGTGTTTATTTTGGCAAGCACCATTCGAAATAGAGCAATTTGTCATGTACTTATGTGATGAAGAATAAAATTATATACCCATGCAAAAATTCCCTGTGAAATGTACATACGTATTTTTATTGCAGAAAGGTTAAGTATAACTGAAATATTTCTCACTTCTTTTTTTTTTTTTTAAACATTTTTTTATTAATGATTTATTGTTCTTTGAAAGTTATTTTTGCCCTCATGGATGTTTTTATTCTCAGCTTTCGGTCTGTTTACCAGCATCAGTTGGCTTGTAGAAATTTTAAGCGCGTTACATAGTCGACTGGAAATGTTTGGCATGTGTGAAGTTACCGAACGCGGTTTCTTCTAAACTCAAACATCAGTACAAAATCAAAGTGAGTAAAAAAAAAAGAAGAAGATAGAAAACAAAAACAAAATGTTCCTGTGCATCCTGATATTGAGTTAAAAAAAAAACAAAACATTTTGTTGTTCAGTTTCAGGTTATAAAGCCTGTCTGTAATCCCCCTCCCCCATCACCACCATCATACATTTCATGTTTTATGTCTTTTAATACTTCCATGTTTTCATCAGTTCTTTAATTATTGAAAAGGAGCATCTGTCTTCCTTTTGTTGTACGAAACAAGAGAAGAAATCCTCATGTGTTTTCAGTCTATTGATGCTCCAGGCACCGTTCGGTCCCACGCGGGGTTCCTGTTGCCAAATGAGTCCGTCATTTTTTCAAATTGAGGTCCATACGTCCTTCCGCCGCTTGACGCAGGTCCGTCTCATACAGTGGTGACCCTCATCACCACCTCCCGGTTGGCGGCGGCGCTGATCCGCGGGTCGTTGGGCCTGAGTTGGCTCAGGATGTGCAGGATGGTGTATCCGCAGTGGTGGTTCAGAATAGTTCTTAGCCGCCTGCTCTGTCGGCCGCCGCCGCCGCTGGCCAGGCCATGCGGGTTGCTGCGGGAGCCACGGGCGCCGGTCTTACTGCTGGAGCTCACCGGGTCACCCAAGTCTTTTGATTTCTCGTAGTTCAGTACTTTCCACTGCTGATTGACAGCCTGCCACCGCTTAAATATTCGATACACCGACGATCCCTCGTGGATGATGAGGCCTGGGGGGAGGGAGGAAATTTATATTTCAGGATAGTTCAAGCATTTTTCAAGGTAAGTTTCAAACTTTTCCAACACCAGATCAAAACAGTACAAATCAATTTACTATTATATCATGTAATATATTGCTGTTGTAGGACTGCAACTAACAGTTACTTTTCTTATCAATTATTCTGACAAATAAAATGACAGCTAAAGCTGCAGTATGTAACATTTATAAAATATTTGTTCTACATGTTTGTTGAAACTCTAACTATGTCATGACAGTTTGAGACAAATAATCTGTGAAAAAATGAAGCTCTCCTGCCTTTTCCTAGTACTAACTAGAAGCAACCAATCACAGGCAGGAGGCGGGTCTTAGCGCTAACAATCACCCACACACTGCCGTGCTTTCTGCTATGCTGCAGCTAGTAGAGCCTGATGAATGCTAAGGTTAGTTAGCATGGCCACCGGTAAACAGCTTTCCTGTAATGGTAAGCTGTTTCTCTGTTAGCATATTTAGCAGCAAGTACATGAGTTTGACTGACAGCACTAAGACCCGCCTCCAGGCTCTGATTGGTTGTGGTGCATTTCTTCAGACAGCAATAGGAAGTGACTGATTTGTTCACAGATTATCTGTCTAATACTAGTGACAGTTTTAACAAATAATATAACAAAATAATAAAACTAAAACTAACTAAAAGTCCACCAATCTCAATAACTTTTAACATGTAAAATATAAGCCAAACTTTCTTTCAATAACACAGATCAATAAGTCATTGATGAATAATAAATGTTCATTATATTGAAACAATCAAAACAAATTGTGTAAAAGCAATATACAAAGAAAGTCACAAAAAACCATAAAACAATGTTCTTGCTAAATTTTCTGGATTTCAGCAAATAGAAATAATTTATTGAACGTAAAACAAGGGAAGTTTAATCTGATTTAACTTCAGACAGTGAGAAAAAAATTGTCTTTATTTGGCGCAAGAAAATAACAGAAAAAAACAAACAAAAAAATAAACAATATATTACCAAAGATTTTTATGTAGTTTCTAGTACATGATACAAAACCTAAGAGCTTGCTGTACGTAAATAATTCCCTAATATTAATTTAAAAACTACTGCTTCCACTGATTTTTATTTCACTTATGGGAAAAATGTCTTGTTATAATTTAAATAATCTATAAGTTTAACTACTACTTCTTTACTAAGGAACCATTCACTTAAAGCCACGTCCAATATCTTACCTAAAAGTTACGTTAGTTTTGTCTTATTTGAAGTGTACTAAGATATTATCATTAGAAACTAGAGCAAAAATACTTTGCTTTTTTTGCAGTGTATCTGGTTTCAACTGTAAATTTAGGCTTTTAATCAAACGTTAGATTGCATTTTACTACCAAACCGTGCAGTTGGATTGTCAAGCACTTTCAAGGACTTTACACAGAAATCAAGCACTTTCCAGGCCTTGAAAACACCTGATTGAATTGGAGCTGGTGAATTCTCGCTGCCCTACATCTAATGTTTTGCTAAATAGATTCGGTAGCTTGAGAGAGCTCGTCTGTGGATGAGAATAGACAGTTGGCAAAAATCACGGCGCAGATATCTCATGCCATCTGTTCTCAGTGTTGTCTGACTCAGGCGGCTCATAATTACGCAAGAACAGTTGACCCAGTCACACCTTAAAAACAGTCTCTTGTACTCTGCAACATCATCAGAATTTGTTTGGCTTTTGGGGAGCTTGTTGTCTCCTCCTTTGCACCATCTGCCAACTCGCCTGCGTTTTTTGCACAGCTCCGAAATGTAAATTGAGAACATGTTTGCCTTATCGCACTAGTTTGTCCTTGCATAATGCAACCTCCGCTGATTAACATTTCGGTTGTGGCTCCTGTTTCTGTGCTACTCTTGTTGTGGTGTAATGCAGCCCTACGGAAGAGGATCAGCGCCAATAATTAAAAAAAAATAATTCTGACTTTTTCTTTTATCAGACTTCTGAAATTAATGTCAGAATTCTGAGAAACTATCCATATTCCAATCACATCTAAAACACACCTTTTCAGAACATCTTTTCCCTGTTTTTTTTATCTTGTGTATGTTTTTTTTAAAGGTGGTGTGTGTTCAAGTTTTTGCCATTTATAATTTTGTTTGATGCACTATTTTTTTTCTTGTAATTTTAATTAATTTATGTATAAAGAAGAGTGTCTTTGTGTGTTTAGAAAAGTGCTATACAAATAATAATGTATAGCATTATTATACAATAACAATACAATAATGTATTGTTATTTCAAAAAATCTGAATTTTGAGAACAAAGTCAAATTTCTGTGAAAAAGTCAGAATTCCTGAGAAGAAAAGCAAAAATTTCTGAGAAAAGAGTACGAATTTTGAAGAATAAAGTCATAATTCTAAAATTAAAGTTAGAATTCTGAAGTTAAAATGAAAATTCTAAAATTAAGCTCAGAATTCCAAAGAAAAAAATTCATTATTCTGAGTCTAAATTCAGAATTCTGAGAAAAAAAGTCAGAATTCCTGAGAAAAAAATTAGGATTCTGGTGGAAAAAAAAGAAAAGTCAGAATACTGAAGACAAAAGTCAGATTTCTGAAAATTAAAGTCCTTAATTCATCCTTTTCCCTCTTGGCTCAGCACCTCATCTTTCTCCCTGTAGGTTCTCTTTAAGACACTAGAGGCTGGTTGTACGTTTGCGCCGTTTGGTGTCAGCATTGCGTCACGCCTTCCTGTTACCTATGCAGACGATGTCCATGAAGCCGTACATGCCGTAGCAGATCTGGAAGAGCAGGTCCTGACGCTGCCACTTGGCAGAGGGACTGAGTGAGGACCAGATGAGCCAGGAAATGCTGGCGATGAGGAACAGGGAACCCAGGATTATCGCTGCAATCTGCACCTTCTCGATCACAGTCAGGGAGATGGCCTGCCACTGAAACACAGAGGAGAGGCTGAGTGTAGGAGATGGGAAAAACTGATCAAATCACGTATGCAAGAGAAAATTGACAC
Organism: Poecilia latipinna; assembly: GCF_001443285.1. Lineage (NCBI taxonomy): Eukaryota > Metazoa > Chordata > Actinopteri > Cyprinodontiformes > Poeciliidae > Poecilia > Poecilia latipinna. Next base: position 52,153 of record NW_015112621.1, on the reverse strand, counting down.
TTTGATAAATATATTAAAAGAATGCCAAGAATTTTAGGTCATTTGATGTACACCCACATATTTCCCACAAGTCTGATCCAGAAATGATCCGTGCCAAATTGGTAGGCAAGCACAGCGCAAAGCATAAATGAACTTGCATGGCTTTTATACCAACAAAAAGAAAATATACTGACACTCTTCACCAATGTACAAGAGAAATATATATCAACAAAATGGCTGCTGTTGGGTTCGACCCGCATGAGACAGAGAATGGAAACATGCCTGACGATAGTCCACTACTTAGTGAACACAGAGAGCGTACACCATGGATGAGCGTCACAACATAATGGATACAATCAATGTTTAAACAAAGAAGGACAAACTCTGCGTGTGAATAAAAAGGTTCTGGTGACTGGCTGAGTAAGTACAGTTAGTAACAAACATAGGCTACATTTCTGTCTCTGTACGATCAGACAGTTACCAAAGCATCCCACAGTGAGCGTGCATTCACACCAGTTTGGTTCTCTTTATCCGAACTGTAGTTTCTTTGCCTGGAAAGTCCAGATGAATGTGTAATCAAACTTCATTGGGGCCAAAAAACGAACTCTGGTTCGCCTACAAATCTGTCGGTTGAAGTGAAGTCTGGTGCAGCTTGGTGCGTATGTGGACCAGAGACCGCTCCAAAAGCAGGAGGCGAACTGCAGTGCAGGGCATTCTGGGTAAATACCACCAAAACAATGTGCTAGCCTATCGCTAGTGGGAGAAATGGCCTGTGGTCCTTTGCCAAAGACAAAATAGAAATTCTACAATCACTAAAATTTGACGCTTTCTCATTTGTTTACGTTTTGTGAAGGAGGAAGTTGCGCTTGGTGTCTTCTTCAGAGGTTTTCTTGTTGTTTCCTGACTTGTTTCCTCCAGTGGTTTTTGGTGTAGTGCCCCCACAGGTGTGGAGGGGGAAAGGTTGTTCTGTTAGTTAGACCATTTGACTCAATGCAGTGTGAAAGAAAATGCAGTAGCTGAAAAATGCAACAAATGTTGCAATTTTGGTCCCAAATTTCTGTTACTTTCAGCTTCTCTCATGTTATTAATCTGCTTTGCATTTCTATTGATTTACACCCACCGCTGCCTTGTCTTTCACCTGATCCCTCACTCATACTATTCTTTTCAGTTTTCAGTGCCAGATCCTCTGTTTTTACGCCTCGTTTCACGGCTTTTCAAGTTCCTGGCGTAATTCCATGTCCCCTTTTTCCTGTTTCATGCTTCTATTCCTGAGTTTGCAAGTTGCGTTTTTGATTATTAAAATCTTCAGTTATGCCATTCTGCACATTGGCTCTGCTTTAACATCAAGAATCAGTCATTTCCAGTTATTTTTGGAAAATGTACAGTTTCCAGTTTGGTTTGATAAGAATTCAAAAACATAAATATAAAATATAAAATGTACATGTACTATACAAATGCACAATATTTTGTTCTAAAATGTTAAATCACAGATTTGTGAATAAGTAGAAGTTCTAAAAGTGCATCTTTTGTCAAACTTCTTTTATTTTCATACCAGCATATTTAAATCAAGAGACACGTCTTCTCAATAGGTTTTGTTCTGTGCGTCTGAAAAGACGGGCAGACGGACGATGACGCAGAGGGAAAATTTGTCAACACAATATGGCAAACGGTCTTCACACCAGGAAAGGCTTGTGATATGTTCCAGCAAAAACTGACGGGTGTTTTATTATGAAAGGTCAGTGTTAGTTGTATTTCTTTATGTATTCACGTACTCCTGAATGTTTCCTTTGTTTAATTTGAAGACATTAAAGTTAACAGTGTTTTCCTCAGTTTTTGTCAGGATTTTTTCTCCTATGGTCCGTCTTGGACCATAATTTAGAAAAAGCTTGTCGGACTCAATTTTAAGAAGATAAATGTGTTTGTTTGGTTTCCAAATATTCAGTGTTACCTGCAGTGGGTTCTTGGTGCTGATGGCCAGGACCTGGTACTTGAAGTAGCAGAGCTCACAGCTCCAGGAGCCCCTTTCGCTTATCCATCGGATGAGACAAGGCTGGTGAGTGCAGCGCACCGAGCCGTCACAGCGACAGGGACTCAGCAGCTCCCCCTGCAGGAAACGCAAAAAAAACAAGAGATTCTCAGATTGTTTCTACAATGAAAAAGCAGGACGTTTGCTGGAAGTCTGGAAAAGCCAGAAAGAAACATTTATTTTCAAACTAAGCAAATACAAAATATGGAGTTTGGTTACTCCCTCACACTGCTCTGAGTTTAACATTTTTGCATTGATTGGAGCAACTTATGTGACTGATTTAAGGACGTACAAATTACCAGAAGTGCAAATAATATTTGGTAAAATCAGCTGCCAGTTTGTGCAAAGGTGTATTAGGGCCACTGTAAATACTAGGAAGAAAGGAGGAGTAAATTTCCTCCAAAAAAAAATGTTAAAATGTTTCTGGAAAAAATCTTGAGAAGTTTGAGATTCAATACTCAAAATAAAAAATAAAAAATGCTACAAAGAAACTCATAAAATTTCTTGATAAAATCTTGGAAATTTCTGAGTTTCAAAAGTTGAACATTTTCACCTTGGGTCAGCTTATCCCAGCACACCTGGAAAAAAGTGGGACATAGCTTCAGTTCTTTGGTTAGCTTAGCTTAGCACACACTTTGAAGACAGAGAGAAACACATTCAGTCCTTTTGTTAGTTTAGCTTACTACAACTAGGAATGGTTTCAGTTTTTTGGTTAGCTTAGCCTTGTACACCTTGAAAAGAGCAGAAAGTGACTTTAATTCTTATGTTAGCTCAGCTTACCATGCAGTTTTAAGTGGAAAACACCTCTGGTTCTTGTATTAGCTTAGCCTTGTACACCTTGAAAAGAACAGGAAGTGATCTTTGTTCCTTTGTTAGCTTAGCTTAGCACAGACATATTTTCTATCTTGTAACATATTTCTGATAGGAAGCAGGATAGTTAAACAATTTATTTAGCCAGTGTTTCAGCAAATATTTTCGGAGATTTGACAAAATTTATATGTTTTTGATCAACATGGTCACTGATACATGTGACTATGTTGCCTTTATCACAGACTGCAGCACCTTGCTAGCAGCTATAAGGCTTCACCGTTTTTTTAAATGTGTTTTTGTAAGTTAGGAAGAATTATAGCGACATATTAAAGTAAAGGAACTTAAGGCAAAAAAGTATAAAAGCAGCCAAAAACAATGGAAAAAGTATTGTTGTCTATTGTTTGTCAAACCAGAAAAATAAGCCATAAAACGTAACCTTCAAGTTTTTGGACATTGGATTTGCACTGGTCAGCAGTAGCTGATTGATTTTTTGGATATTTGGTTTGACCAAAAAATGTAATCTCCACTCCAAACTGGAAAAAAAATTGAACAAAATGTAATCAATTTTGTTCAATTTTCTCAATACTTTTGAGTAAAAGTCACAGGATAGATGTTATTCTTGCAAGGGAAAGCAAAAAGTGTGGTTAAAAATGTGGTTAGTTAGAGATAAATAATGGATTTTGTTGGCAAAATTTTCTATTCTAAGAAGATCTAACAATTTTGTCCTGGTTAAAAATATAAATTCTCCATCTACGTCAATCAGTACACTATAAAACATGACAAAAATCTTCCAGAAACCAAGTCAGGTGTTTATTTTTAAGAGCTAGGCTGGAGAGTCTTTAGGATCAAAGTGTCTCTTCAGCACCGCTGCAGCACCTGAAGCCTATTGGCCCGTCCAACACGTTCAGGTTGACTGCATCCAGGCTGTCACCATCGCTCTGCATCACGGTCCTCATGTCCTCGCACGGCTCTGCTTCCACCGCACTTTTACTTTACACTTGACTCCCAGCGCCACTCACTGAAACCCTTTTAAAAAAGAGCATTGTTCTGGGAGGATAATCATTATGAATCACAAGTGAGTCAATGAAAGGACACAGCTTGATGTGGAGCGAATTTGGCAAAGGGGCAACTTGACACGCTGCACCAACGGCGGGGAGTGCGGAGGCTTCAAGGGCAGGCAGGTGGACCGAGAGGAGCTTCACATCAATTCATAAAAACTCAACTTACACAGATTTCAGAATCAACAAATGAGATAACAATGCTGTAAAAAAGTATATTCCCTCATTCTTTTTGTGTCATTACTACTTTCATTGTGTCACATCATAAAACTAGTTTTAAAAGTGTCTGAATAAATACACTTTCCTTGATGATATTAAAGGGAAAAATGTATCTAATTTAATGAAAACATAACTGCTGCTTTAAGAAATTATTAATTAAAGCTACAGACAAACAGAGATGAGTAGAGTACCCAAAACTCAAGTAGAAGTAAAAACTATCTGACCAAGAAATTACTTAAAGAGTAAAAAAGTATTTGGTATACAGTCTATTCAAGTACTGAGTGATCAAATTATCAATCATTTAATATTTAAAAATTACATCATCAGACCAAAATATAAAGTTAAATGGAAATTTTTCCAGAAATTAACTCAATTAAGAGTAGCGTTGCTTCCTAATAAAATTACTCAAGTAAAAGTAAGTATGATATAGTGATAGTTTAAACAAATATGTAAAAAAAAACTAAAACCAAATTAGCGCCTTGGCATTAGCGCATTCTAATTTCTGTGTTGATGTAGCAGAACTAATGTTAGTTAGCACAACTCACTTTTTAGCTAGCAGTGCCCACTACTATTGTTTTCTGATCACTTATGTTGGAAGGGAACTGATCGTTAGCTAAACAAAATGACAGTCAATACAATTCAGATGATTAGATAAACTGAGCCGTAATCCAGTCTATTAACTCCTTCAATTTAAATTACAAAAAAAAAAAAAAAAAACAACCCAAAAGAATAATAATAAAAAAACAGATCGATTTGGAAGGTTTCCATCTGTTCATTTCTGTCTGGGCCAATTATATAAAAAGCCAGAATTTACAGATGGTGATTCAGAAAAAAATGAAGCGGCATCTTATCACATCACTTGGCAGTGAAATGCTGTACCTGCAGTGACACAAATAAAGCTTTTCCTGATCGTCTGCACCCTTGTTCTCCCATCTGGCTCATTTGACCTTCTGACTTATAAAAACAAAACAAAAAAAAAAACGCAAGTGACCCAGTACATGAGAAAGAGTCTGGCAGATGAGCCACATGCCACTTATAAACATTAAAACAACGTGCCTGCTGACATTATAAAGATAACATAGAGAAGGTCAGAATATATATGAGGGACTTAATAAAAAACATATGAAAGCAAACATTTTTAAAATGTCAAGTTGTCATAGAAAGGTCTGCAAACGAGCGCGTAAGAGTGTGCAATAAAAACGTAAGAACTCAAAAGCTGCACATTCGTCATGGACCAACAGCAAAATTAAAACACGAGATTTTATTAATATTAAGTAACTGATTGCATCAAAACAATAATTCAAGTACCTGAATTTATTTAGAAAATGTCACAAACTGTTCTGTTGATGGTGTTAAATGTCCGGTGACCACTAGAAGTTAAAATCAAGATTATTTCAAAATGTTTTCCATGCAGATGTGTAAACATTTCCATCATTTATTCTTCTTGATTTGATATCAGTCTCAGTGAATCTGATTAGCCTGCAGCTGCATGGTGGTGCAGTTGTTAGCACTAACTGTGAACATAAAGATCCTGGATGGAAACATTCCAATTTCTAAAAAAAAAAAAACTCTTGTTTTTTGATAGAAAGTTTTGGTGAAGGACACGGTGGTTTTGTTGGCCGTATCAAAATAGATTTATTTTGCAAAACTGCAATGGCAACACTTTTTTGTATCACACAAGTCACATGATCGACATCCGGATGTTACAATTGGTGGAAACAACAAAGAAGAAAATGACAGGAAGTAGTTGGAGTATATTTTTTTATCCTAAAAGTTTTTTTTTTTTTTAAATGTTGCTCCAGTAAATGTTATTGAGTAAATGTAACTAATTACAACTATGGGGTTGAAACTGTTCAAATAAAGCACAAAATGAACACAACAGTCAGGACAATAATAACTAATCTGAAGGAAATGATCTTTACGCCCTAAAATAACTAAATCTAAATCCTTAAAGAAGAATCTGAGTTTTCATAGAGATTGTGTTTGTAAATGATGGTTTTACATTTATAGTCTTTTCCTTCACTGAAAGGTCAAACAACTTGTAAAGCAAGTAAAAGGTCACATCTCGTCTGCCACAATCAAATTGTTTCATTTAAACAAACAAAACAATAAACAGACGGAGAAAGCAGCGACTTCTTGCTTCAGAATCACTAGAATATTAATATTTCACAATACAACTCTTCTGTTTTTCAATGGTACTGAAATGAGCACATAAATCATTTAAAAGCAGCGTCTGAATGCTTTCATTTTTACAAAATCCTTCTTCTTAAAACAGCTTGATCCAAAACAGAAGATCCAGATTTTTAGTGACTATTTTCAGCTGCGATCAAACAGACATTTGTTGTTCTGCTGCGTATTTAGGACAGCAGGATGGTGGATGTGGCAGTCGTTCAGAATAAACGGGGCGCTCATTGTGATGTGGGAACATGTCACCCACTACAATAGTGGGACTTGTTAACCCCCTCACACACTGTTCCCCATCACTGTGTGAATCACTATAATCTGGAAGTACAAAAGCTCAACTTTCAAGTGGAACAAGCTACTTAATGGCATATAATTAAATTCATATAATCCATAAAAAGTAAACAAGTGAGTGTGGATTTCTATCCACCTTATTTCTGGCGCTGCTGCAAGAGGATTAATTATTTTATCAACTTCCAGGATGATAACAGCAGCTGCAGCTAAATGGTTTTGCCATGGAGTTATCTCTATTTTCTAGATAACTGGTCTCCATTTTTAGCTTAATTTCCTTATTTTTTTCTCAGTCAGGGCAATCATACACCCATGGCGTACGATGGAGTATTAGAGACAGGCTAAGAATTATTTTTTAACCTTTAATTACGAGAATAAAGTCATAAGATAACAAGGAACAAGGTCACAATTCAGGATAATAAAATTGTATGACAATAAAGTAAAAAAAAAAAAGAATATAGTAATCATGTTATAAGAAAAATATTGTAAGACAATAATCATGTTTTCCAAGAATAAAATCATAATTTATGAGAAAAGGTTCATACAAGAATAAAGGCAAAATAAAANAATAAAATCGTAACAATACAAAAATACAGCAGCAATGCTACCAGAAAAAGTCATACTACTATAAAAACATAATTTAGAATAAAGTTATGCTAAATGAAGTAATATGGCAATAAAGTTGTAATAGTGCATTTCATAAAATTGTAACATTACCAGAATAATGTCATAATGACACAATAATGTCATATTACCAGAATAAAGTCATAGTAATGTTAGAGTAAGGTCATATTAATACAAGATAAATTCAAAACAATACCAGAAAAAAAGTTGTAATAATAAAGCAGTAATAAAAAAATGACTGACTACATTTTTGCAGTGGTAACATTATAAAAATGTAGTTTAGTGCATTAGAATGAGGAATGTTGAGCATTTTGTGAAGTTATTCTTTAGTATTTATTTTAAAAATAAGGGAATGTTTCCTCTTAAAACACACCAGCATTAAATTATCATCATTAGCAGGAGTTTGATATTATTGTGCAAACAACTGAATCTATTTAAGAAAAACAAGTTATCTCAGCTATTTTTTCATTAAAATGCCTTTTAATGTCATTTTGGGACTTTCTTCTGGTGATATTATGTGTTTATTCTGCTAATATTAGAACTTTATTCCTGTAAAACAAAAATATAACAATGATCATGTGTTGTTTGATAACTAAGATCAATTCAAATCTATGTGTGATTGAACTGAAATTACATCTTTTGAATTTTGCGAATTGGAGCTGTATAAATAAACTGAAATAAACTTTCTGTAACTGAATACATGTATTCAAATTAAAGGAGAGGTATTTCTGTTTTTCCATTGTGTGTTTATGCTGCTAAAATAGTAAAATAGGATTTTTATTTAAGGTTTTGACTCTTGTTTGGATGCTAAAACTGTTGATGGTTCTGCAATTTTCTCTGTGGGATCTTTTTCGTAACATCTTCGTTCGTCTATTTCCAATAAAGTGCAGCTGGGAAGCTGCACTTTAGTCTTTGGGAAGATATTTTATTCCAGTCAGTTCATTGTGTCTTTCATGTGGTATTTGCTGACCTAAAAAGTGGAAATGAAATACCACAGCTAAACAAATTCAACCTTAAAATAGCAATAAAAAAAAAAACACAAACGCTGACCCTTTACACATTCATAAAACCCCCCACAGTGGATGATGAAGTGTGGGCTTGTCCCTGGAGGCCACTTCACAGAGCACAAGGGTGTTAATTTGGTGTGTCACTTCATGACTAAGAGAGTGGTCTGCAACCTTTAGACGAGACATTTTTTGTGTGGAAGTGGCCCCCATGAGCTCCAGACTGCACGCTAGTCTGGAAACACGCTGCTGGGAGAAAAGGCCACCTCACACTCCACTCCTCCTTACTCCAGTTGTTTCTCTACCTTTTAGCCTGAAGGAAAAGCTTCTGTTCAGTGGCGATCCCACAGGGAGGGCAAGGGGGGACCATGGCCCCCTCTTGAAGAATACGCCACAGAAAGAAAAGTGATCAACGATCAGAGGAACACAGATGTGAAACCCAATCAATAAATATATACATTTATGAAATTTATTATATATATGTACTGCTCAAAAAAAATAAAGGGAACATTTCACTTTAATTTTGTGTGTGGCTCCAAATCCAGGCCTCCATTGGTTAATAAATTTGATTTCCATTGATGATTTTTGTGTGATTTTGTTGTCAGCACATTCAACTTTGTACAGAACAAAGTATTCAATGAGAATATTTTATTCATTCAGATCTAGGATGTGTTATTTGAGTGTTCCCTTTATTTTTTTGAGCAGTGTATATATATATATATATATATATATATATATATATATATATATATATATATATATATTTTTTTTTTTTTTTTTTCTTGTTTTTTTTTTTTTTTTTT